>NC_134411.1:58128326-58193326 GCF_038048845.1 Mixophyes fleayi | reverse complement strand
TCCACTTCTTGGCGTGGCAACTCTTAAAATGTAAATAAATGTTAATATCAACAGGTTTAATAAAGTTCTTAGTAATAACCCTATCATCCTGTGCTATGAGTATAAGGTCAAGGTATTCAACGCTAATAGCGTCATATTTCATTGTAAATTTCAAATTGTAGTTGTTATCACCAATATACTGAAAAAATTCGTTAAGGGATTGAGTGTCTCCTTGCCAGACTATTAAAATATCGTCAATATACCTTTTAAATACAATGATATTTTCTAAATAAGTGTTGGCACTATAGATATACTGTTCTTCCCATACGCCCATTAGTAAATTCGCGAAGCTGGGTGCAAAAGTGTGCCCATTGCAGTTCCGCACAGTTGTACATAAAAATTATCAAGAAATTTAAAATAGTTATGGGTTAAAATAAATTCAATCAGATTACATATAAATGCCCTATGTGTACTGGATAGAGAATCATCCAAATCTAAAAAATGTTTTGCTGTTTCAATGCCTTTTTTATGCTCGATGGACGTGTATAATGATTGAACGTCAATCGTTACCCACAGGAAATCACTACACCACTTGAAATTTTCAAATGTTTGTAGCACATGTGCAGTATCTTTTATGTAAGATTTTAATTTCAAAACGTATTTATTTAGAAATACATCTACATACTTAGAAATTTTAGAAGTCAGAGACTCTTTTCCCGCTATAATCGGTCTCCCGGTGGATCAACTAGGCTTTTATGAATTTTTGGCATATGATATAGGTATAATAGGATTGCTAATCATTAAGAATTGAAATTCATCCTTAATGATTATTCTTCATGTAGAGCTCTAGTTAATAGTTCTCTAAGAGAGTTAACAAAATCATTGGTAGGGTCTTTAGTTAGACGGGTATATGAGACTTTGTCATTTAATAGTCTCTAAGCTTCATTAATATAGTCAGAACGATTTTGTATGACTATGCCGCCTCCTTTATCAGCCTGTTTGATTATAACATCCATATTTTTCTGGACGTTCTTTAAAGCTTTATTTTTTTGGAGACTAAGATTATTATTAATATGGGAGTTATTATCTAAATCCCACAAATCTGATGTGATTAGTTCTTGAAAAATTTCTATGTACCTACTCTTCGATTCAAGTGGGAAGTACTTAGAGGGAGGTTTAAGGCCTGATTTAGACTGGGCATTATAGTTTGTTACAACCGCTTGCTTTTTCTTCGCGAAATGTCTTTTCAGAGTTAATTTTCTAACAAATTTATTGATGTCAATGTAAATTTGAAATTTATTGGGTCTTTTTACAGGGGCAAAGGACAATCCTTTGCTTAGTACAGATATCTCTGATTTATTTAATACATAGCTAGAAAGATTGAAAATTCCTTCACGTTTAAGGCTTTCATGGTTCATTACAGATATCTCCTCTTTTGAGGTCTTGAGGCCTCCCCGTTTGCCTCTCCTTCGTTGTATCTGCGTTTTAGAGGGGACGCAAGATTTATATTTTCTCTGAGAGGTCGTTTCCATCTTTCTCTTGGGGTTAGGTCTGGGGATAAAAAATGAAATTTACAATGAAATATGACCCTATTAGCGTTGAATACCTTGACCTTATACTCATAGCACAGGATGATAGGGTTATTACTAAGAACTTTATTAAACCTGTTGATATTAACAGTTATTTACATTTTAAGAGTTGCCACGCCAAGAAGTGGAAGACAAACATCACCTATTCCCAATTTTATTGCATTAAAAGGAACTGTAGTGTGGCTACTCATTGTAAAGAACAACTCAATATTTATTCTGAAAGATTTTTAAAGAGAGGTTATCCTCAGGAACTACTAGATAATGCGATGGAAAAAACAGAACAACTTAATAGACAAGAAATTATATCTTACTCAAAAAAGATTGATAGTAAAAATGAGGATGTCTCATTCGTTACCACCTTTTGTAATGATGATAGGAAATTTAAATCAGTGTTATCTAAACATTGGAATGTTTTAAAAAAAGACCCTATCCTACATGACATTCTTCCCGCAACACCAAAAATAATTTTTAAAAAGAGTCTTAGCCTGAAAGATATGCTGGCCCCTAGTCATTTGAAATGTATTACCTTTACTAAGAACCCCTCTACTTTTTTTTATTAGATGTAACCAATGCAATATTTGCAAATATACAGCTCCCATGAATAAAGAGTTCTTTAATCATGATAAAAAGAAGAAATTTATAGTCAAACAACTAATGAATTGTCTAACCACACTAGTCATATACCTTCTAGAATGCCCATGTGGCTATAAATATGTGGGCAAAACTAAAAGACAGCTAAAAATCCGAATACAGGAACATATGAGAAACATTAAAAACCAAGTAACCAGCCACTCAGTTTCTCAACACTTTAAGGAGGTTCACCAATCGGATCCTAAATATTTAAAATTTATGGCCATAGAAAATGTAAAATTAGGAGATAGAGGTGGTGACTTGCATAAACTTCTCTCTCAGAGGGAGATGTTTTGGATTTACTCATTGGGCACTCTTACGCGTTTAGGTTTTAACGACAACTATGAAATAGCTCCCTTCTTGTAGTTTTATCTGTTTACTGGTCTAACCACTCTTATGAGGGTGGCATTTTACTTAGCCATAGGTAGTTGTGTTCAATATGCTATGATTCAATTATGTTGGCTCTCATATTCCATGGTGGTATGTATGGGGTACAGTGTCCTATATGTGTATGTATACATATATATGTATAAATTGTTTTTTATATATGTTTTTTTATATATGTTTTTATATTCCTAAGATATATATATTTTCAACTTATGTGTTATTATACTATATATTTTAGGTTTTTATACCAGTTTTAATATATCACATTTTTTCTCCTTATGATACAGCTACATCTATATCATATTTGCTGTTGTATATGTTATACAGCTTATTCAATCTGTATATATTAACGCTATGTTTTTGGGGCTTGATATTGTCAATATATACATTATTAAGATAGAATACTATGTCCATTTTTATAACTATTATAGAATTTATTATACCACTCATTATTTCATATATGTGAATGCCATTCCGCAGCGCTATTGCTGCTTAGCAACGAAAGAGTGTTTTGCTTGTCTCCAAAATATGTTGTGCATAAAGTTGGTTGATTGATGAAAAAACGACCAGCTCTGACGTCTTTGACGTCCCTACGCTCAACGCCGGGGGACGCCACTTGTGCGCATGCGCAAGATGGCGTGGCGCATACTATTTATATCTGTGACACGGATAGTCACATACTCTTATTCCTCCTGATGAAGTCTTTATCCAATTAGATGAAACGCGTTGAGGACTGTTTCCGATGAGCCTATTGACTCCAGCAGTATGTTGGTGAGCCTCCATTGATGTCTTTAATGGTTTGGCTTTGCATAAAGATACCCAGATAAGCTCTTTTTAAAGTGTTTTATGTAAGTGTACATCTGTATTGTTTTACCAATAAATGTGTGGATATACAGTATCACACTATGTGAGTTTCTTCCATTTTATAATCCTGGTTATCACTGAGAATATATGAAGTGTCAGCTCTGAACCCTAATCGCTGTGTGAAGCATCCCATTGTTCTGAAGGGGAACCTGAGTTCTTGTTGACGCAGGATATTACCAGCCACCTCTACAGATAAGCCCTAAAGTTTATATATCTGGTACGCATTTTATATTGGCTTGGTGCTGGTACTCCTGAGTGCACTCTTTCTATTGATTCACTCAAAATCTGTGTGTCTGTACCCACGTGGTGACCTCTATTTTTGCTATTTTGCACAACAGTCTGTATTGTTACATACAGTATTATACTATGTGGTGCCCCCTCCCACTTATTTTGTTTTAGATTTATTCCAGTCCACCATCTGGCCTTGTTGGGATTTGGCAGCCGCCTGAACATAGAACATTTGTTTACCCAAAGGGACATTATTTGAACTTGTTCGTCTGCTAAGAGTTACGCGCTGTACTATCTATTGTTTTTTGTTGTCTATATATATATATATATATATATATATATATATATATATATATATATATATATATGCTGCGGCACTAGTAATCTGCTTTGTCACACAGAGCATGAACCGAAAATTACATCTATATTTTTAGTTTAAGGTACCAGGTATGTGTCTGTGTAAATTGAGTAGGTTGTGTTCACACTTGGTCGCATCTTCAGATACCCCGGTTAGGAGGTGTAAGAGATGTGCTGATGGTGATGATTACAACATCAGCATGTATCTTTACTCTTTTGAAATAAGATATACTTAAATAATTATAAATAAATTTTTCTTATATAAACTGCATGCATCACCCTCCCCATGGAAGTCTTACTATACCAGAGAAGGAAGGATATTTACTACTTTTTAGGGGGTTCACCAATCACTCAGGCAAAGCAGTTAATAATACACCATTATAAAAATACCCTTTAAACACATGCCAGACAGGTTTGCCATCACTTTTGCTCCTGGTTCCTTGAGTGCCAAATGCTTGACCTGAATTTATACCCCTCTACCAATGTGTTAGTAATGTGATACAAAGCCCCCCTGCTCTAGCTGGCCCACCAAGCTGTCAGACTGATAGAGTGATGCGCTTAGGGAATTTGTGCAAGTTGTAGTCCAGCAGGAGCCAAAAACTCCCAGCGCATGGCCTCTCCAACACAGATACCTCTCAACTTTGTTCTTTCTGTCCCAGGGTTGGGTCTCTTCATTTAAGGACAATTAGGGGGTAAATGTATCATACCCTGGTTTGTGCAACTCGCGGGAGATCGGCGTCTTCGCAGATTAAATTTAAAGCGGCGCTGCCTTGTAAAGGGAAGTTTCCCTTTACAAGACAGCGCCGCTTTAAATTTAAGCTGCGAAGACGCCGATTTCTTGAGAGTTGCAAAAACCGGGGTATGAAACATTTACCCCTAGATTTTCCATGCTTCCAGGACCAGTCCATGGGATATATACACCCCTCAGTTCTGCCGGTTTGTCTAGCTGATCACACCCAGAGCAATCGGAACCTACTCAAGCCAATTAATTGTCCTTGTAAGGGCTATGCAACTCCCAATTAAACCGTGACTTGCTTTTTTCCAGATACTCAGCTTCCAGCTGGTTAAGAGAGGATACTACAGCCTTTTCAGATCATGGTATCCAGACCCTTCAGATATTATATAACCTACCTGGCAACATAATAACAATAACATTGTAAACAACACTCACTACAAGAAAAACTAGACATAGTTTTCACAATATGCCACATAGAATAAAGTGTGTACAAGTACATGTACAAGTTAACATGAGTTATACATTTCATCATTACAACAACATTATGGTAATACCATACATAATTACAAAGCACTCCATACTAGCATCATGAATAAATATTAAACACGGGGTAAAGTTTCCCCCACCTAACAAAAGTGACAGGACACTTTACCCCTCTTTTGCTCTAGGGGTCTGAGGTATACTAAATGGCTAGAAAAAGTCATTTTCTAGCCATTCTACCTCTTTGAGAAATTAGCTAACCTGGGGTGAGGGGATCCACCATCACCTTTCCTCTTGGATAATCAACACCATGCCGAAGAGCATCGGGTCTCTTTATGCCAACTGAGGGCAGTTTGTGCCAGTGTAGTAGTGTAATGTTGAACAATAGATGAAATAGTGGATGTTTAAGTCCTTGCAGGCCCTGGCAGCCATTAAGGTCTTGGAAATGTTGGTGGTTGTAGAACTAAAATATCCATTATGCCCTTAGCTTCTGGAACATGCAGGAGCTTAAAGCTAGGGCTGGCCTGTTGAAACATATTGTTCCACAATAGAATCTAATGGAAAAAAACAACAACACAGATTCTTTATTAAAGGACATGTTAATGAAAAAAAAGTTCCTGCAAACCCCTTTTTACTTTTTTTAAGATATGCCTAAATTCGTAGGGATTTGTCTTTCCTGAAGTAGTCCGTAGGGAAACAAAATAAAAAAGACATGTAAGACAAAGTGTGCATCAGCCAAAGCCTGGTGATGGTTACCACTTTAATAAGGGAGCAGGATATAGCACTAGTGCTGGTTATTCGTGTAGAATGAGGGCTACATTGTTTTATGTTTTTGTTTTGTTTTTCTAAAAATAAATATATTTACATATTTTTTATAATAATTAAGACATGGCAGTCTTCCTCATCAAGTTGATGATGATGACTGGCGTCTGCTACATACCCTGGCTGGTAGTTGTGTGTATCCTCTTCAAGTGTACACAGAATGATTATCATATATATATATATATATGTGTATATATATATATATATATATATATATATATATATATATATATATATATATATATATATGTATGCAGAATGTAAACACTGGCGCTCAAAACAGTATTGTATATATAGATTAGTTCAAACCCACATAACCACCTCTTCCACGTATGGAGGCAGCCTTCCTACAAAACTCTGGCTGGTAGGGCCGGGGCTAAAAATAGATAGGTGCAACTGAAGGATGGCGCAATGGTGAGGTTTAGCGGAATAAGGCTAAACAAAGTGGGAACAATTAAATGAGTATAAGGATCGAATCTAGGTCTCTGGGTTGGTATCCAACACTCTGTATAATAAAGCCAGTTCTTAAATCCAAATGCTAGACAGGATGGATAACCATAACAGACTCTGGTGTATAGAGAATTAACTCCAATGTCACAATATGCATATGCAGTAAATGTTCAAACGGAGCTGGCTGAACCAGTACAACACAGACCACAAAGTTTTCCAATTGTATAGCAGCTGAGGGAAGGAGATAGGTGTGCAGAGTAATACAGTTCACCAAATAACAGTGTAATAGGTGGAAGCGTACCAAAAGGTAATGTAAAACCAGCTTATCTGTATTAGGGTCTCCAAGAGGGAATCTCAGATTCGTCTCGTGTGTCAGGAACCGGTAAACCAGCGAGTGCAGTAAGCAGTACTTCTTAGTCTCGGGCAGCCGTCCCCATACAAACACTGCAATCAAACTCCAATCAACCGAAATAGTGAGGATAAAGGAGCCATATAGTGTAGTAATTTATGTACAAAGGATTTATTTAACAATAGTTTACAAATGCTAACTCACATTGTGCAAAAACATAATAAGCTTATCTGTATAAGGCAGTAGGTCAGCTTGTACCAGTATGGATCCCTGGAGGGTTCTGTAGGTATTGCCGGTGATCTCCGCACAGAAGTATCAAGGTATATACACTAATTGTCCAGGATGGTAGATTGGCCTATGTCTATGTATACAGAAGGTAATGGGGCCTCAACGCGTTTCGTCTCAAATAGACTTCTTCAGGAGGATATATAAGGTGCCCATGTACAGGGCTTGTTTTTATGTGCGGTAGCGGCCATGCATTGCGCATGCGCAAAATGGCCACCGCACATAGTATAAAAACAAGCCCTGTACATGGGCACCTTATATATCCTCCTGAAGAAGTCTATTTGAGACGAAACGCGTTGAAGCCCCATTACCTTCTGTATACATAGACATAGGCCAATCTACCATCCTGGACACTTAGTGTATATACCTTGATACTTCTGTGCGGAGATCACCGGCAATACCTACAGAACCCTCCAGGGATCCATACTGGTACAAGCTGACCTACTGCCTTATACAGATAAGCTTATTATGTTTTTGCACAATGTGAGTTAGCATTTGTAAACTATTGTTAAATAAATCCTTTGTACATAAATTACTACACTATATGGCTCCTTTATCCTCACTATTTCGGTTGATTGGAGTTTGATTGCGGTGTTTGTATGGGGACGGCTGCCCGAGACTAAGAAGTACTGCTTACTGCACTCGCTGGTTTACCGGTTCCTGACACACGAGACGAAGCTGAGATTCCCTCTTGGAGACCCTAATACAGATAAGCTGGTTTTACATTACCTTTTGGTACACTTTCACCTATTACACTGTTATTTGGTGAACTGTATTACTCTGCACACCTATCTCCTTCCCTCAGCTGCTATACAATTGGAAAACTTTGTGGTCTGCGTTGTACTGGTTCAGCCAGCTCCGTTTGAACATTTACTGCATATGCATATTGTGACATTGGAGTTAATTCTCTATACACCAGAGTCTGTTATGGTTATCCATCCTGTCTAGCATTTGGATTTAAGAACTGGATTTATTATACAGAGTGTTGGATACCAACCCAGAGACCTAGATTCGATCCTTATGCTCATTTAATTGTTCCCACTTTGTTTAGCCTTATTCCGGTAAACCTCACCATTGCGCCATCCTTCAGTTGCACCTATCTATATATATATATATATATATATATATATATATATATATATAATAAGTATATTTGTTTTCTTTATTTGGATTAGAGTTGAAGTGAGCACTAATCATTGGTATCCTTTTTCGAATCTAGAAGGGCAGGCAATCATCTCTGTCAGAGTTCTTGCTAAACTTTCTACGGAAGAAGTTTGGAGATGCTGCAATTGAATGGTCATATGCATTGCATGAGACTTGCCGTGTTCAGTTGATGAATGAGCAAATGCATTACTTTTATAAAGTTCTTATCGGTCAGGTGAGTGGTATTTGGGAACGTGACAAGTACACTATATTTTTATTTTAAGTTGCTGAATCTGCAGTATTCTTAAACACCTAAATACAACATTTCCATATACTTTCCATTGTAGCTTTGTTTTAAAATTAAAATGTGTGTTATATGTGCAAAAAATATTATTATTATTATCATTATTGTTAATATTATTATTATTATTATTATTAATAATATTGTAAAGCTTATTATTAAGGTAAAGATGGTCCTTGCCGAACAAGTTTACAACCTAAGAAGTGTTGGGTACACTTAATACATAAGGTAGCAGAATAACAATTTTAGATGTTTAGGGCTACAGGTACTGTGCTAGTTCCTTGTTCTGTGTTGTTAGTGATTACAGGCAGTGTGTTTGCTCCTAGTTTAGGGCAGTGGATTATTAGATGGTGATAGTTCCTGGCTCTAGGCAGTAGATAATTATAGGTAGAGTGATAATTTCTGGCTCTGGCCAGTTGGTGAATACAGGCATTATGCTAGTTCCTGAATTTGAGCAGTTCGTGATTACATGTACAGTGCTAGTTCCTATCTCTGGGCACTTGGTGATTACAGGCACTTTGCCAGTTTCTGGCTCTGCACTGTTGATGATTACAGGCACTGTGCTAGGTACTAGTTGTGGAGAGTTGGTGATTACAGGTACAGACACATCCCACTTTTCTTAGTTGAAGGCTAAAGGGGTCTGATATATAGTAGTACAAAAAGCAAAGAGTAGAACACATTGATTATTGCAGCTTTTCCTTCAAAACCATGGCTCTGTATAAATCAAGTGATCTGAAAACTGATCTATCTTGAAAACTGTAGTATTCAATATTTAGTATTTTTTCCATTTTTACTTTTATATATTTTTACTAGAATGTCCCTCTTTGGTTATGTTAAGTGCGTATTGTCGCTAACCAATAACAATTGTCGAACCTCGATTTGTGTTTCCAACGCACAAAGATTTATTCGCAAATAGTAGAATAATATGCTCAAGCGAAGTGATAATAAATACAGCCGTTACTTATCGCAGGCGCTCTGGATCCCGTGTGCAGCATTCAATCCTGAAGTCTGGGGACAAGATGTCTGAACACTGGATGTGAAGCTGCTGCTTATATACACAATGAAATACAGTAATATAATGAAGATGGTATAGCTTGCATCTATTGGTCCAGGTCTCAGGAAGGTCCAAGGGGTTGTCAATCATTGGCTAGTTCATCCTAAGGAATCCAAAGGAGGGGGTCACCTCTCCAGGGGGTATGCTCGGTTGTTCCCGCCAAGATTCCTTAGTCTTAAGTAGTTCATAATTCCCTATCATTCATAACTTGTGTATGCACTCTGCGATTCCTTCGCAGAGAGAACCAAACAGTAGGATATGTAAAGAGGTTTATTATGATACCACTCATGATATGATTCCTTCAACCTGTTCTGTGTATTTCACTAATATGCATGTAACTCTAATATAACATATAAATACTACTATATTTCGACATAACTAACTATGTGTTGCAACTACCATTAATGTGTACCATTTTATTAGTATGCGTGTTTGTGCGAATGCATGGTAAAAGACCAATTACTGTTGCTGCCACGTGTAGTGGATGCGTACGCCCTTTCACGCCGTAGTGTGCCCTTGTACGCCGTAGTGTACCGTACGCATCTTTTCAGACAAAGACAACCAAGTTTGCTCGACTTTAATTGAAATGACTTTATCCAATTTGCTGACTTCGGCAGCTCCACCCTTTGATAGTGTACTAAACTATCACCCAATCACCGTTTCAAATTCACCGTATACAATATTTCTTCACAGACCATGATCTCGGTATCTGGTACCACCCTTTCAGTCTCTTTCTCAGTGTTACTCCTATGAGACCATTTTCCACACTTCAACACTCTAGGAACACATTTGACAACTAAACCAATTGCTAAGATGACACCCAGTATAAGGAGAAGGAACTTACCTACACTAGCAACCATTTCCTGTACCCACTCCCCCAGACCGGAGAACCATTTCACAGGGTTCAACCACGAGAACCAACCCACCACCTTTTCCCCGACCTCATATAACAAAGAATTATGGCTCTTTTGAAATTCCCATTTCAGCTGCAAAATTTCATCCATCTTCCGGTCTATAACCTCTTTAGGGTCATCCGTATTATTAGTAATGTACGTGCAACATTTGACACCGAACTGGGTGGCCAGTGTCACACAGTACCCACCAGTAATAGAGGTGAGATAATTTAGTACCAGTCTATGTTGTACCAACTCCTTCTTGTACGCTTGTAGCTCCCTTCCAGTATACCTGAAAGTGTCATCATACATCTCGGTGATATTATCTATTAATTTAGCTAGGTCTTGGATATATTTAAAGTTTAATGTTCCCCGAGCGGTCCTGGTGAGGTCTAGAGCAACCATAACTTGAAAACCAGCAGTTTCACTAATCAATTTTGTAGCTATGGGTTCCTCACCAGGAATCATATTTCTCTTGCCACGGTGTTCATACTGTGTGTGTATGTATGGTGGTGATGTAGTCTTGTGAATACCAACCATTTCTTCATGAGTAATAGTCATGATTTCAGGAACCAGTTTAGCTAAGAAACACAAGCCCTTGGAACTTGGAGTCACCCAGGAATAAGCTTTCCTCCCACAAACAAAATACACATCATCAGGAAGAACATAAGGAACAGTATGCCCATGAATTATATCACACAGAGTTTTGATAAAACTACCCATGCCTAGTGTCTCCATTTGCTCTAGACACGTGTCGGCATTAATGACATTTTTACATTTATCTGTAGAGCCTTTTCCAATGGATACCTTCTTATGTTTGGTTATATGCCCTAATTTGTGACTTCCATCAAAATTCCTGCCTAGTAGTGACCTTGTGAGTCTCCCTCTAAAATGAGTGTGGCGAGCCATTGTCTAATCTGATAGGTCAGCCTCCCAATTCTCCAGGCGCTTTGCATGAGATATATTTAGGCACAGCAAAGATCTGCCTATGGAGTATTGTCGAAGCGTCAGACTAGGGGACCTAGTGTTATTGTACCTCCCGTCTATGGGCCTCCCACCCCTCAATTCGAGTACTTCAGATATGTTTAGAGGGAATGGCACTAGTCCTATATTATGCTGCCCTTGCGGAACGTGAGAGCACACCCAACACTGGGTTTGGTTTAGCAGCTTACCCACCAGGGAGTGATAATCCTCCAAAGGATGCCCGCCTATATTCAGAGTACTGGGGGACTGGCATCGTTGGATGCATCTCTCTTCAACTAGGGAGTCGCAGAACTTGCAGATACATTACTCATCAGACAATAGCCCCTCACACTGCCTCCGAGTTCCTGAGCTAGCAGACCTTTTCATAACCCCCGGACCAAGTTTGATAATGGGCTGCTCTGAGTATCCTAATAACTTTTCTTCTGCCTCCATTTCATCCGTATCACTCCTAGAACTCTCCTCCGTCCTCCATCCTCCTTCACAAAAATAGAATGTCCTAAAAAAATAAAAACAAGGAAAATCCTGGAACAAAAGAAAAACAAAAACCGCCACTCCATTGCTGGAAAGATAGTTCTGGGGCAACGTCTCTGATTCAGGTGTCTCCACTGCAGGCTTTAGGTCTCCCGGAACAGACTCACAAATGACAGATCTATGTCGTTGGTCTTAGCTTTATCTTGCACTTTCTCCGGATTATGGACTCTCCTGCAGTGGGTGGAATGGACCCAAGTGTCTCTCTCGGCAACCTTCAGTGATGTAGTACTGGTCAGCAGCACTTGGTACGGGCCTTCCCAACGGTCTGTTAAACAACCTGAACGTAAGAAATTGCGGATCATAACATAGTCTCCAGGTTCAACATCATGACAGTCCGTTTCTGGCATACCAGGTGACAGCATTTTTAGTTTTTGTTGTTGTTGTTTTAGCTGTCTACTCATTCTCATTATTGCACTTCAAGTCGTCTTGTGGACTCACGATCAAATGAGGTTGTCGTCCGAACAGTATCTCAAATGGGGACAGATTAAGAGGAGGTCTAGGAGTGGTCCAAATGCTATGGAGGACCAATGGCAAAGCCTCAGACCATGCCAACCCAGTTTCAGCCATTATCTTACCAAGCTTGTTCTTTATAGTACCGTTTACTCTCTCCACCTTACCACTGGCTTGTGGTCGGTAAGGGGTGTGAAGTCTGCTACCGATTCCCATGAGTTTACACATATTTTGGAAGATATCACCAGTAAAATGGGTACCCCTATCACTTTCAATGATTCTAGGGATACCGAACCTACACACAAAGTCTTGTACAATTTTCTTTGCAGTGAACACAGCAGTATTAGTGGCTGCCGGATATGCTTCTACCCAACTGGAAAACACATCAATACACACTAACACATACTTTAAATTCCTGCACGGTGGTAATTGGATATAGTCAATTTGTATTACCTGAAAAGGTCCGTCTGTAGGAGGGATGTGGGATGGCTCAGTTGGAATAGTTTTCCCAACATTTTTCCTCAAACAAGTAAGACATGACATTGCTTTCTTACCATCCTGAGAGGAAAATCCGGGAGCACACCAGTATGCTCTCTCCAGTTTGTACATACCTTCTTTACCCAGGTGAGTCAGGCCGTGTGCTGCTTCAGCCAGGCTTGGATAGTATGTTCGGGGAGCTACAGGCTTACCTTGTCCATCCCTCCAGAGTCCTGAGGACTCTTGACCACATCCCTTCGCCTTCCAGACCGCCTTTTCCTGTAGGGAACACAAATCTTGCATTTCAATTAATTTCTGCATGTCTAATGTCTGAAAAACCATCATAGTCTCGGTCGATATAGTCATTGGTTGCCCTGCTGCCCATTTAGCAGCTTTGTCTGCCCTGTTGTTGCCCAATGACACTGGGTCTTCTTCAAAGGTATGGGCTTTGCACTTTATGACGGCTACTGTTCTGGGTAACTGTATCGCTGTCAGAAGTCCTTTTATGTGTTGTGAGTGTGCCACTGGTGTACCTGCTGCTGTCGTAAAGTTTCTAAGATGCCAAAGGGCGCCAAAATCGTACACTACCCCGAAGGCGTACCTAGAGTCAGTATATATATTGGCTGATTTACCCTCTGCCAATTCACATGCTCTCCTTAGTGCTACTAGTTCCGCCACCTGGGCTGAGTGAGGTGGGCCAAGGGGTTCAGCTTCTACCACATCCTGATCATCTACAACAGCGTAACCAGTACATAACTCTCCCGTCTCTGTCTGTCTATGACAACTTCCGTCTGTATAAAACGTAAAATCTACATTTTCTAAGGGGGTGTCACGTATGTCGGGCCTTGCAGTAAAGGTCTGATTCAGGTGTTCCATACAATCATGCGTGTCAGTATTCTTGCCTAACTCATCATCAACCAGGGTCTCCTCACCTCCCACCCTTTGTGTCTCTAGAGACACATACGGAAGGTATGTAGCTGGATTTAAGGTGCTACATCGTTTGATGGTGATGTTTGAGGGTGCCATCAGGGCTAGTTCCTACTTTGTGAATCTAGCTGAAGAAACATGTCTGGTTTGGGCTGAATTTAACAGAGCTGATACAGCATGGGGTGTATAGATAGTTGAATTATGTCCTAATACTACGTCCTCGCTCTTACTTACCAGAAGAGCCGTTGCTGCTACACTTCTGAGACATGTTGGGAGTGATCTTGCCACATTGTCTAATTGTGCACTGTAGTATGCTACCGGTCTGCTAGCGTCACCATGTTTCTGTGCGAGGACACCTGCTGCACAACCATCAGCTTCTGTATAAAATAGCTCAAAAGGCTTTTCATAATCAGGTATTCCCAATGCAGGTGCTCTAGTCAGACTATCTTTAAGATTAAAGAACGCTTGCTCTGACTCTTCTGTGTGTACAACACGTTCTGGTTTTGAGGAAGAGACTAGCTCCTGCAATGGTAATGCCAGAATAGAAAAACCTGGGATCCAGGATCTACAGTATCCACACATCCCCAAGAAGGTACGAATCTGCTTCTGGCTGCGGCAGAGTCATGTGTTGTATGGCCTCAGTTCTGTCAGTTGTCAGGTGTCTTAGCCCCTTAGTGAGGCAGTGTCCTAAGTATTTGACCTTAGTCTGACATGGCTGTAATTTATCCTTTGCCACCTTGTGCCCTGTTTGTGAAAGATGAAGCAACAACAATTTAGTATCATGTAAACATGACATAAAAGAATCAGAGCACAACAACAAATCGTCCACATATTGAATTAGAACAGATTCATTGTGGGGTTGAAAGGATTGCAAACAGTCATGTAAGGCTTGGGAGAAAATACAGGGACTGTCAATGAACCCCTGTGCTAGTCTGGTCCATGTATATTGCACTCCCCTGTAGGAGAATGCAAAAAGGTATTGGCAGTCAGGGTGAAGAGGGACTGAGAAGAAAGCAAAACATAGATCAATGACAGTAAAATGACTGGCAGACGGTGGAATCTGCATGAGGATGACAGCTGGATTCGGCACTACGGGAAATTGGCTCTCAACAACTTTATTAATTCCCCTTAAGTCCTGGACTAATCTATAGCCCCTCCCCCCATTCTTCTTCACAGGGAAAATGGGACTATTTGCTGTACTGGCTGTATGAATTAATATCCCTTGTTGTAACAGCCTCTCAATAACAGGATATACCCCTAGTTCCACCTCCGGTTTTAATGGATACTGTGGGATTTTTAGAGCTATCCTACCACTTTTTAGATTGACCATGACAGGGGCTACGTTTGCCATCAGTCCAGTGTCCTGTCCATCTCTGGTCCATAGGGAACCTGGTATTTCCAGCAACATCCCTTTTACTTGAGATGGACTGTGTTCTATAACAGTAGAGTGTAACATTAACCTTTGAGGGGTGTCCAATATATCCTGTACCTCATGTGCGACCTTCTCGGGTATATCTAGGAACACACCATCTGAAGTACAGTATATGACACATCCCATTTTACATAGCAAGTCTCTCCCTAGCAAGTTAGTAGGAGCCGCTGCAGCCAAGAGAAACGAATGCTTAGTATGCAGAGGCCCGATAGTAACTTCAGCGAGTTTAGTTAGAGGATAATGTAACACTTTTCCCGTTACCCCCATAGCTGGAATAGTTTTACTGCTCACCTGTAGATTGAAAGGAGAGGTTATCACAGATCGGGCCGCCCCTGTATCTACAAGAAAAGTTTGATTCCTACCAGCTATGTCAACTATCATTTTTGGTTCTTCACTCTGACTCTCAGTTAACCTCACTGGCTGTAGACTACAGGTATGACCTGACCCCTAGCGCTGACTATCATTTTCTCACGCAGCATTTGCTGCTATAATATGCGCGGGTAGCTGTGTGTTCTCTTGCCTATGTGTGTTTCTCCGTGGAGGATACCTATATGATTCCCCCCTTGATGTTTCTTTCCTTGCTTCTGGACAGAATCTCCTTATGTGTCCCTCTTTCTTACAGCGAAAACATACCATTACCTTTTTACTCGAGTTGTATGCTTGGTATGTTTGTGGTTGTGTGTGTATTCCTTCTAAAGCCTGAATACTCACCGTCATCAACCTATCACCTTGCTCTTCTTTCTTTCTAAAGATATTTTTGTCATGTTCCACAGCAGACTCCCTAAGAGAGTCTACTGTGATACCTCTCCAATTAGGTAATGAGGTTTGTACTCTGGTTTTTAAATTTTCCCTAAGACCATCCATTAACACTCCTACAGCTACTTCCCTGTGATGTGGATTCTCTCTTATGTCAGTTACTCCGGTAAAGTGTGTCATTGATGCTAGTGCGTTAGAAAAATAGTCTGCTGCTGTTTCACTATCCTTTTGCTTAATGGTGAAAATCTTACTCCAATTTACCACTACTGGAAAATAGATGGCTAAGTGTTTGACAATTTGTGCTATATTTTTTTGGTTAATCTCATCAGTCAAGGTGTCATCTTCCTCCAACAAACAATCTTCAATAAATTTTTGAATGTTAGTATTGGGAGGAAGACACGCCCTCAACACTACACGCCAATCCTTATTGGTTGGTTCGTGGGCATTTCCTAAGTCTTTAACAAATTTCTGACATTTAGCTAACTCCTTTCTAGGATCTGGGAATTCAGTCATAATGGAACGTAATTCTGATCTAGTCCAGGGACAATGCATTGTAACATTTCTTAAAGGAACTACACCATCCTTATCCGGTTTCCCATTGGGAACTGATATTGTGCGGACTGGGTACGCACCCTCTGGTTCACTGCCTTCAGGGGACACTACAGGATTTGCAGGTTCAAGATTTAGAACGCTTTCACTCCTAGTGATCACGCTACTCTCACCTATCTCAGCCATTTTCTCATACTTGCGCCTTAGCTTCTAGTACACTAACAGCATGGGCAAGGGCCGAAATCACAGTGGGTTCATCTTCATCTTCTGATACACTTGTTTTAAACTGGCTTAAAACAGGATACAACTTAGCAATTTTTCTTTTTTCAGTTTTAATAACAGCTGTACTTACCGCTCCCGCCACATAAGGTGGCGGGGGCGCGCTTGCGCTGAGTTCGCCACGCTTCTCAACGGCTACTTCCGCCGTGCGCGCGCTTTTCGCCACGCCTACTTCTGCTGTGCATTCACTGCTCTGCCACGTGTTACCTTCCATTTGCCACAATTTTAAACAATCATTATGTCTATTTCTCACTTTTGTTGATTTAATCAACCACACTTTATCTTTTACATTATTTAGTACCTCTGAATAAAAACTTCCTAATGTTGGGAAAGGCCTATCACAATCTTTGGTCATCTTGACCCACGTGTCGCAATACGCAGTTGCGTATGCACCATATTTCTTAAACATAACTGACATAGCTGACCCCAGCGGTCCTTCCTTAAGCAGCACAACATCAACCATCTCTAGCGTTTGCTTCGCACCCATTGTGAAAACAACCTATTTCTCAACGCTACACAAAAAGACTTTTTACCTGTTCTCCTTTCAAACAGAACTTACTAGAGATTTTTTTTTATCCGTGGACGGTTTAACAGGCTACGCCCACACACCTCCTAACACAGAAATATCACTATGGACAACAGAAATATCAGCTCCTCAATATCCTGGCTCTCCACAAAATTCTGTTGAGTATTACTGAACTGGTAGTACCGGAGTTTACCCGTTTGTACCAGCGTAATTCCTCCAGCCGTTCAACCCAAGTCACAAGCACGGTTGTAAAACCATGCGGTCCGATCGCACCGCTTAGCAATACTAACTATCGCTAAACCTTGCGATTGCCCTTGGGGAGAAAGTTTCCAAAAGCTTTTTAACTGTTTTCTTTTCAAACAGGGCTTTTGTTGCCAGTATACCTGCCTTGTATACTACCTCGGTTGCAAGCCCGCCTCGTCAAACGGCAACCGATATCCCTGTCTTTTTGAAAGTAAATCAACTTTCACTTCAAAATCATACAATCACCAAACACATACACCTTAGTTTTCTGCGCAGAAAATCAACAATGTTCCCAACAATAGTAATATTGTTTCAGAGACTTTCACAAGTGATTTATACTATGCATATATAATTATCAAATCGATTGTTTAACCACGTGGCAAATCTACCGGAAGTTCGCGTACGCACAGCAGGAAATACACATACGCTAGGCAATGCAATACAGTTAAAACACACAATGACAGAAAAAAAAAGAAACAGTTTTCTCTTTTGTCCCTAGGTTCTAGTTAGCGTGCCCTAGATAATGCAAAACGGACATTCGGTTTCACAACACAGAGTAAAATTCAGGTTTTGAACACAATGCGTTCTTACCCGTATATGACGCGTCTCCACCCTTTGTAGCGGAACCGAAATCCGTTGGTCTTGCGTATCATCGGCAACGAAACCTCCAAAGCTCACGAGCCCCCAAATTGTTAAGTGCGTATTGTCGCTAACCAATAACGATTGTCGAACCTCGATTTGTGTTTCCAACGCACAAAGATTTATTCGCAAATAGTAGAATAATATGCTCAAGCGAAGTGATAATAAATACAGCCGTTACTTATCGCAGGCGCTCTGGATCCAGTGTGCAGCATTCAATCCTGAAGTCTGGGGACAAGATGTCTGAACACTGGATGTGAAGCTGCTGCTTATATACACAATGAAATACAGTAATACAATGAAGATGGTATAGCTTGCATCTATTGGTCCAGGTCTCAGGAAGGTCCAAGGGGTTGTCAATCATTGGCTAGTTCATCCTAAGGAATCCAAAGGAGGGGGTCACCTCTCCAGGGGGTATGCTCGGTTCTTCCCGCCAAGATTCCTTAGTCTTAAGTAGTTCATAATTCCCTATCATTCATAACTTGTGTATGCACTCTGCGATTCCTTCGCAGAGAGAACCAAACAGTAGGATATGTAAAGAGGTTTATTATGATACCACTCATGATATGATTCCTTCAACCTGTTCTGTGTATTTCACTAATATGCATGTAACTCTAATATAACATATAAATACTACTATATTTCGACATAACTGACTATGTGTTGCAACTACCATTAATGTGTACTATTTTATTAGTATGCGTGTTTGTGCAAATGTATGGTAAAAGACCAATTACTGTTGCTGCCACGTGTAGTGGATGCGTACGCCCTTTCACACCGTAGCGTACCGTACGCATCTTTTCAGACAAAGACAACCAAGTTTGCTCGACTTTAATTGAAATGACTTTATCCAATTTGCTGACTTCGACAGTTTAGAAAAGACTTTGGGGGAACACTGCAGATCTCTTTCCCTTTTTATAACAACTTTTTGTTTGTTCTAACTTGAGCTGACATACCAGTTGCAGAAACAAACATTTCTTCTTAGACCAATAGCTCTTTCTTCTGCAGGGGAAGGGGGTCAGTAACCACTCAAAACAGTGTTAGCAGTCCTTAGGGTTTATAGATACACTATAATTTTAGGTTTTTACAATATATGAATTTCATGCATAAGGACACATTTTTTTAAACTTAACTTCAATAATATTTTCAAATGATCATCGTCATCATCATCAGTTATTTATATAGCTCCACTAATTCTGCAGCTCTGTACAGAGAACTCACTCCCATCAGTCCCTGCCCCATTGGAGCTTACAGTCTAAATTCCCTAACACACACACACACTTGTTTTTATTGCATCATGAGGACCCATGTCTGGAACATGGCGTAGAGGGACACACCTTTCCTAATGCCCTGACAACAGAACAATCATAGGGTTATGTGTAGGAGCAGTTTGTCACCAGAGTTACCAAATGAGATTTACACTTTGACTTTGCATAAAGTACTGACACGGACTGCAAGATGGGGAAAGTTTCATGTAATTTGACTGGCTGAGGACATCCACATTCCCGCATACATAAATGAATAAATAATAAGAATGGTAGGGAAAGTTTTGTGTATCTTTGCCGTCTGAGGACATCCACATGCCCACTTATACCGACACTTATCCATGGAGGTTACAGCCCTATTCAACCACTGCACATAATTTCAACAAGTTTGATCCATCTTTAAAGCTGTTGTGGGGTTCTTTTTGTAGAATTTCACCCCCGACCAGTTCCAATCTTTCAGTATAGATGGTTCAGCCATGAGGCACACAACACAGTCTCGCTTTCTGGGCACCCGGCATGTCTGTATAAAACTCATCAGGTGTTTCTCCACAGCCTGGACTTCCTCTCTGTCCCAGGATTTACTCCGCACTTCTATGCAACCTGAAAGGAAGTACAGTGGTCCATTATGGCTCTGCAAATATAGAGAAGGCAAAGTTCTTCTGCCTAGCAAAACTGTGTGCTACACTCACCTGTAGAAGCCATGGCTGGGCACTGGTTCCATGTTACCAGGTCCATACACTGCCTCTCTTCTGATGTGGAAGTGTTGACTAAACGCTTGGCCACTTGTCCCTCTGGCATGGGGGATTGCCCCTCATCTGACATGTCACTCTGTAGCTGTACCGGTTCTGAAAAGAAACAGATATGTAAATGCCTGAGGTAAAAGTCAAAAGCATACATCAGACACCAGATTTTCAACTTACCATCTGGATCAATGTGCATCTCGTTCAAATTCTTACCTTTGAATTCGGCCAGTCTGCCACTCTCGAGAGCCATTAACAATTTGCTGATCTTGGCGAGTTTGAGGCGGTAATACTACAAATTCTTGGAGGTGGTAATACTGCCGGTGCACCCTGATGTTGTGTCCAAGGAAATCTGCCAACTGATTCAGTTCTGTGTGCTTTAGGTTGAGGACCTTCGAGAGAGTGGCAATGTGCTTTCGAATCTTCATGGAAGACAGCGTGTTTGTGGATGCTTGGCCCCACACTCTCGGGCAAACAGTCGTATGCAATCGGAGCGTCTGAAGTGTGACAAGGCAGCTGGTCTGGCGAACACGTAGACATTTTGGCTATCCACTCCACATTTGTCACGCTTTTCTGTGAGAAGTTCCATTGCAGCTTGCATGGCTCGTTTTGCTCGGATGTCAATGCGAGTGAAGTGCCGGCAGAGCTTCCTCTCAACCTTGGTAAGCGCTAGGGACACATCTTCGTGGAGATCCAAAGTATCTCTTGAGGAGAAGGTAGTCAGCAACATTATTGAAACTTCCCCTTCCCTTCATCTATTGAACAAGATCACCTGTGCCAGGGGGACTTTTTCAAGTAGTGCCCAGTGGTTAACCGTAGGCTCAGTAGATAGCCAAATTCGGTAGGCTTGCTGCTTCTCATCGAGGTACAAGTGCATCTTTTTCACATCTTCCGTGAAAAGTAAGAGCTGAGGCATTTTCCACTTGGACTCCTTAAGAGTTTTCAAGGCAGCAGATGAGATCAACTCGTTCCATCTTGCCTCATATAGCTTCCTGAAGTTTTGTGTGCTCATGGCTTGGCACTCCACAATGCTCGCTATCTTTTTCAGGCCAAGCCCGACCTTGAGTGCCAGCGAGGGCATTTAAAATTATTATTATTATTATTATTATTAATTTTTATTTATAGGGCGCCACAAAGTATCTGTAGCGCCGTACAAGGACAAACAATGGCACAGTACAAGGTGAAACAGCGCAGTACAAGTAACAGTAAGCACTATAACTCTGGGGGCTCAGGCACAGCATGAAAGAGAGGGAGGGAGGGGAAAAGTGAGTATAGGCAGGTAACTATGGCCCAAGAGGGTGGGCACGGATGACAGGTTGAGAGTCACTGAGGGGAGCGGAGAGAAAGGAGAGGAGACAGAGGGCAGAGGGACTGAGAGGAGGTGAGCTGAGTAGCTGGAGAGCGCAGTTAAAAGTGATGGAAACAGAAGGTAGGCGAGCCCTGCTCAAAGGAGCGAACAATCGAAAGGGAGGGGAAGACAGACAGACACATGGATGAGACGGAGAGACGGGAGAAACGGAGACGGAGTCGAGGAAGGGGGAGAAGGGATGAGAAAGAGAGGTAGCCGACCGGTGGGAGTTTAGGCATGAGACTGGAAGGCTTTAAGGAAAAGGTGGGTTTTTAATGTTCGTTTGAAAGAGGACAGATTAGGGGAAGTTCTGATGGAGCAGGGGAGCTTGTTCCAATGGAGGGGAGCGGCGCGGGAGAAGTCTTGGATACGTGCGTGAGAGGAGGTAATCAGAGGGGAAGAGAGGCGACGATCGTTGGACGATCGCAGTGAGCGGGAGGGAGTGTGAATAGAGATAAGGTTAGAGATGTAGGGAGCAGTGGAGTTGGCGAGGGCCTTGCAAGTCAGAGTGAGGAGCTTGAAAAGGATTCTGTAGGGGAAGGGGAGCCAGTGAAGGGCTTGGTAGAGTGGGGATACAGAGGTGGAACGGCGAGAGAGGAAAATAAGCCTAGCAGCGGCGTTAAGTACAGATCTAAGGGGAGCGAGATGAGAGAGGGGGAGGCTGATAAGAAGAAGGTTGCAGTAGTCCAAGCAGGAGATAATCAGAGAGTGGACGAGAGATTTGGTGGCATCCTGGGAGAGGAAGGGCCGAATGCGGGCAATGTTGCAAAGCTGGAAACGGCAGGATTTGGCGAGAGAGTGAATGTGGGGGCAAAGGAGAGAGAGGAGTCGAGGATGACACCTAGGCAGCGGAGTTGGGGAACAGGGGAGATAGATGAGTTGTCAACAGTGATGGAGAGGTCAGAGGGGAAGGAGGTACAAGAGGGAGGAAAGACAATGAGTTCAGTTTTAGCAAGATTGAGTTTAAGAAATCTAGAGGACATCCAGGAGGAGATGGCAGAGAGGCATGCGGATACCCTGGAAAGAAGGGAGGGAGAGAGATCAGGAGAGGAAAGGTAGAGTTGAGTGTCATCAGCATAAAGGTGGTACTTGAGGCCGAAGAAGCTGATGAGTGCACCCAGAGAAGAGGTGTATAGTGAGAATAGTAAGGGTCCAAGGACAGAGCCCTGAAGGACCCCGACTGGAAGGGAGGAAGAAGGGGAGAGAGAATCAGAGGTGGAAACAGAGAAGGAACAGTCGGCAAGGTAAGAGGTGAACCAGGAGAGGACGGTACCGGAGAGGCCAATGGACTGAAGGGTGTGAAGCAGGAGGGGGTGGTCAACGGTGTCAAAGGCCGCTGAGGGGTCGAGGAGAATCAGGAGGGAGTAGTGGCCCATGGCTTTAGCCGAGAGGAGATCGTTCGTAACTTGAGCCAGGGCAGTTTCAGTGGAATGGAGGGGTCGGAAGCCTGATTGGAGAGGGTCAAGGAGGGAGTGTTCAGAGAGGTAGGTGGAGAGATGGTTGCAGACAAGTCTCTCGAGTATTTTGGAGGCAAATGGGAGAAGGGAAATGGGGCGGTAATTAGAGAGTGAGGTGGGGTCAAGATTGGGTTTCTTGAGAATGGGTGAGACGAGAGCATGTTTAAAGGCGGAGGGGAAGATGCCTGTGGAGAGGGACAGATTAAAGAGGTGAGTGAGGTGGGAGCAGGTGGAGGCGGAAAGGGAGCGAAGAAGGTGAGAAGGGATGGGGTCCTGGGGGCAGGTAGAAGGGGCGGAAGAAGAAATGAGAGAGTGGATGTCACTCACCAGACTGTGAGTGCTTCTTCCCGTGTATTTAGGAACCGTGGCCGTCCACCATCCTGAGGGTCTGCGCATGTGCAGCCCTTTCAAACCTTCAGTTCATGTTCCTTTTAGTTAATTGGCTGATCAGGCAACACTCCCTATTTAAAGCACCTGTGTTCAATACCTCGTGGCCTGATCTTGGAGTCTCATTCCCATGAGCCTCTGAAGGTGTTCCTGTGTTTCCTCGTGTATTCAGCTCTGCTGATTCCTGTGGTTTCCAGACCACTTCTACTCTCCTGTGTTTCATCGTGACTGTATTAGCTGATTCCTATCCGCTGCCTCCGTGCACTACAGTTATCAACTCACTTCAACTCTCCTGTGTTTCATCGTGACTGTATTAGCTGATTCCTATCCGCTGCCTCCGTGCACTACAGTTATCAACTCACTTCAACTCTCCTGTGTTTCATCGTGACTGTATTAGCTGATTCCTATCCGCTGCCTCCGTGCACTACAGTTATCAACTCACTTCAACTCTCCTGTGTTTCATCGAGACTGCACCAGCTGATTCCTATCCGCTGTCTCCGTGCTCAACAGTTCCAGCTCATCTCAACTCTCCCGTGTTTCATCGAGACTGCACCTGCTGATTCCTATCCGCTGCCTCCGTGTACCTGCAGTGTCCTGCTTGCCGCTACCCTTCAGTTCTATTCGTGTCTGCAGCCAGCTGATCCGCTCTCCGTGCTTCTACAGTGTTCCTGCCTATGTCAACTCGCCTGTCTGCATCGGATCAACGCCTCGCTGCTTTCATCTCGTCTAGACCATCTCTACACGTCAGTGTTCTCCAGATGTCCAGTCCTATACATAGCAGTGGTACAACTTGCTAACGCAGACCACTGACTTCCCGGATACCTCCACCTGGATTCCATTCCTTCACATAGACAGCGGTACAACTTGCTAAACGCAGACCGCTGACTCTCATCACCTCCTCGTTGCTGCTGGACATTCCTCCTCACTATAGCAGTGGTACAACTTGCTACCGCAGACCACTGACTACCCTCACGTTTCCTTTGTCCATTCAGTTCCTCGTGTACTACTACCTGTATATTACCAGTGCTGCTAGTCATAGACTTTCCACGAGCATTCTCTACCATCTGCTGTCTCCTGTTCCGTGATCACCCCGCTACCAGAGTACCATATTACCATCTATACTACTCTGGTAAGTCCATCACCTGGTGATCCATGACAGACCCAGATTCGGAACCTACAGCTAAAGAGATGCTGCAGCATCTGGTTACCCGTGTGGAGCAACAGGATGCTCGCCAACAGCTGTTACTACAATGTTACCAGGCGTTAGCCTCCCAAGGAACATCTGGACAGAATGTTACAGCTGATGTTGAAATTCCTGTGCTTTCCTCCGTTTCCCCAGTGCCATCCCAGGTGTCTATGGCTTCCACGCTTCACCTGCCTACTCCGTCAAAATATGATGGAGACCCCAAAACTTGTGGGGGTTTTCTCAACCAATGCTCAGTTCATTTTGAGTTCCAACCTCAAAATTTTTCTACCCATCGTTCCAGAGTGGCCTATCTTATTTCATTGTTTTCAGGACAAGCGCTGGCTTGGGCTTCCCCTCTGTGGGAGAGGAACGATCCAGTATTACAAGATAGTGCCAAATTTATTTCTATGTTCCGAAGTGTGTTCGATGAACCAGGTCGTGTAACCTCCGCTGCTTCCAGCATTCTCCGTTTACGTCAGGGTTCTCGTACAGTAGGCCAGTACGTCATTCAATTTAGGATATTAGCCTCTGAACTTCAGTGGAACACTGAAGCATTAATTGCTGCCTTCTGGCAGGGGCTCTCCGATAAAATTAAAGATGCACTGACTACCCAAGAGCTACCTACGTCATTAGAAGATTTGATTTCCCTCTGCCATCGTGTAGACATGAGGTTTCGTGAAAGGGAATCTGAAAAAACAACTTCAGTTAAAGCACCTCTTCGCTCAACCCCTCAATTTCGTCCAGCTTCATCTCCTGTGATCCCCATGGAGATAGGACGTTCCAAATTAACTTCTGAGGAGAGGAACCGAAGAGTAAAGAATAGACTCTGTATCTATTGTGCTGATTCCACACATATGCTCAATTCTTGCCCCAAGAAATCGGGAAATGCCAGGCCCTAACTAGTTCTGGAGAGGTGAAGTTAGGGTCCCTGGAGTCCTCTCCATGTTCTACGAAACTAAAAGTCTGCGCTTTTGATGTTACGATTTCCTTTGCTACCAAATCCTTTGAGTCCCCAGCACTGATTGATTCTGGAGCAGCAGGAAATTTCATTTCTAAATCTCTAGTGAATCAATGGTCCCTACCAGTGATTACTTTGAAAACACCGATTACTGTGACTGCTATAGATGGATCACGTCTCATCAATGGTCTCATCACCCAGAGTACGTCTCCAGTAACGCTTCAGATTGGTGTGCTACACCATGAAGAGATTTCGTTTTTAATTCTTCCTGTTACTACAAGTCCGATTGTTTTAGGCCTTCCATGGCTTCAATGTCATTCTCCCCAGATTGACTGGCGCACTCCTCAAGTTACGTCTTGGGGAGCTGAATGTCATCATCGTTGTCTTTCCCAAGTCATTCCTCTTAAAATACAGCAATCTTCCATCTCATCTTCCTCACCGGGACTCCCTCCGCAGTATGCTTCATTTGCCGATGTGTTTGATAAAGCTCAGTCTGAACGTCTTCCTCCTCATCGTTCATGGGATTGTCCGATCGATCTTCTACCTGGCCAACACTCCTCCTAGGGGTCGGGTGTATCCACTTTCGTTACCTGAAACTCAAGCTACATCTGAATACATCCAAGAGAATCTCCAGCGAGGTTTTATTCGACCTTCCACCTCTCCCGCTGGAGCCGGGTTCTTCTTCGTAAAAAAGAAGGATGGATCACTACGCCCCTGCATAGATTTTCGTGGACTTAACGCCATTACTATTAAAATTCGGTATCCCATTCCTCTGATTACTGAGTTATTTGATCGCATTAAGGGAGCTCGGATCTTTACCAAGTTGGATCTTCGTGGTGCCTATAATTTAATTAGAATCCGGTCCAGTGACGAATGGAAGACAGCTTTCAACACCAGAGATGGGCATTATGAATATTTAGTAATGCCTTTCGGGTTATGTAATGCCCCCGCTGTCTTCCAGGGCTTCATTAATGAGATCTTTCGGGACTTGTTATATGTATGTGTCGTTGTCTACCTGGACGACATATTGATCTTTTCACAGGACCTGCCTTCTCATCACCAACATGTGGCAGAGGTCCTTTCCAGACTCCGGAAAAATTCATTTTTCTGCAAACTAGAAAAATGTTCATTCGAGTTGCCCTAGATTCCATTTTTGGGTTATATTGTCTCCGGAGTTGGTCTACAAATGGATCCAGAAAAGGTGAATGCTGTGTTACATTGGCCTCAGCCAACTACTCTTCGTGCCATTCAGCGTTTTTTAGGTTTTGCCAATTACTATAGACGCTTCATTCAAGACTTCTCGTCCATTGCATCTCCTATTGTGGCCCTGACTCGTAAAGGGGCCAATGCTAAGCAATGGTCATCTGAGTCTCTCCAAGCCTTTCAATTTCTTAAAGAGTCCTTCTCCTCTGCTCCCATCATTCGACAGCCTGATGTGACACTTCCCTTCTTCCTAGAAGTAGATGCCTCTAATGTTGGCTTAGGAGCCATTCTCTCTCAACGATCGGAGCAACAAAAATTCCATCCTTGTGCCTTTTACTCTCGGGGTCTCCTGCCTGCGGAGAGGAATTACACTATCGGGGACAAGGAGTTGCTGGCTATCAAAGTAGCATTAGAGGAGTGGAGATACTTGTTGAAGGGAGTTCGTCACCCTGTGACGATTTTCACGGATCATAAGAACTTGTCATATCTACAGTCTGCTCAATGCTTGAATCCTCGTCAAGCAAGATGGTCTCTTTTCTTTTCTCGTTTCGAATTAATCATAACCTTCAAACCGGCGGTCAAGAACAAAAAAGCTGACGCTCTATCCCGAGCTTTTGTGACGTCCTCTGACGTTGAAGAGGTATCCAACCACTCTATACTAGACCCCAAATGTATTTCGCTGGCTGCTTCTTCCACTAAAGTGCTACCATTTGGGAAGACCCTCGTGCCTCCTACTCTTAGGAGGAAAATCCTTTCGTGGTTCCACTCTTCTCGTTTTTCTGGACATGCTGGTGAACGCAAGACCTTTGAGATTCTCTCTCGAAGTTACTGGTGGCCCTCGATGAGGAGAGACGTCAAAGAGTTTGTAGCTGCTTGTGAATTGTGTTCCCAGTTTAAGACCTCCCGCAGAACCCCAGCGGGTTTGCTTCAACCACTACCCATTCCATCCAAGCCTTGGACCCATATTAGTATGGACTTTGTTACTGATCTTCCGCCTAGTAACAATTGTAATACTATTTGGGTAGTGGTAGACAGATTTTCGAAGATGGCTCATTTTGTCCCTTTGTCTGGTTTGCCTTCCTCTTCTACTCTGGCTGAGTATTTCGTCAAGGAAATCTTTCGTATTCATGGATGTCCGTCTGAGATTGTATCAGATAGAGGAGTACAATTCGTTTCCAGATTCTGGCGGGCCCTTTGTAAGACCTTGGGCATACGATTAGCACTCTCATCTTCCTACCATCCTCAATCAAACGGACAAACTGAAAGGGTCAATCAAGATCTCGAGACCTTTATAACGATGTTCTCATCAGCCAATCAAGACAACTGGGTAGAATTGCTTCCTTGGGCTGAATTCGCTCATAACAACATGTACCATGAGTCATCTTCCAAAACTCCATTCTTCGTGGTTTACAGTCACCATCCGTCTTTTCCGGAATTTCCTGCCCTCCCTCCCACCCAAGTTCCTGCTGTAGAGACTGTTTGTCAGACCTTCAAAAATATTTGGTCTCAGGTCAAAACCTGTTTAAAGAAGACATCTGCCAAATATAAGTCTTTTGCAGATAAGAAGCGGCGGGCTATTCCACCACTGAAAATTGGAGATCGTGTCTGGTTATCTACCAAATATATCCGTTTACAGGTCCCATCTATGAAATTCGCTCCCCGTTTTTTTGGTCCATATAGGATCATTCAAGTGATAAATCCAGTTTGTTTCAAACTTCTAATTCCTAAGAATCTTCGCATTTCCAACGCCTTCCATGTGTCCTTGCTCAAACCTCTCATCATCAACCGTTTCTCGGTCCCTCCTTCAGCACCTCAGCCAGTTCAAGTTCATCAGGAGGAAGATTTCGAGATTACTCATATATTGGACGCAAAAATTTCGCGAGGAATTCTTAGTTTCCTCGTTCATTGGAAGGGCTTTGGTCCTGAGGAGCGTTCATGGATCAAAGCTGAAGATCTCAACGCCCCAGCTCTTCTTAAGAAGTTCTATTCCAAAAATCCGGACAAGCCCGGTTCCAGGTGTTCTGTGCCCACCTTTAAAATGGGGGTTACTGTCACTCACCAGACTGTGAGTGCTTCTTCCCGTGTATTTAGGAACCGTGGCCGTCCACCATCCTGAGGGTCTGCGCATGTGCAGCCCTTTCAAACCTTCAGTTCATGTTCCTTTTAGTTAATTGGCTGATCAGGCAACACTCCCTATTTAAAGCACCTGTGTTCAATACCTCGTGGCCTGATCTTGGAGTCTCATTCCCATGAGCCTCTGAAGGTGTTCCTGTGTTTCCTCGTGTATTCAGCTCTCCTGATTCCTGTGGTTTCCAGACCACTTCTACTCTCCTGTGTTTCATCGTGACTGTATTAGCTGATTCCTATCCGCTGCCTCCGTGCACTAGAGTTATCAACTCACTTCAACTCTCCTGTGTTTCATCGTGACTGTATTAGCTGATTCCTATCCGCTGCCTCCGTGCACTACAGTTATCAACTCACTTTAACTCTCCTGTGTTTCATCGTGACTGTATTAGCTGATTCCTATCCACTGCCTCCGTGCACTACAGTTATCAACTCACTTCAACTCTCCTGTGTTTCATCGTGACTGTATTAGCTGATTCCTATCCGCTGCCTCCGTACACTACAGTTATCAACTCACTTCAACTCTCCTGTGTTTCATCGAGACTGCACCAGCTGATTCCTATCCGCTGTCTCCGTGCTCAACAGTTCCAGCTCATCTCAACTCTCCCGTGTTTCATCGAGACTGCACCTGCTGATTCCTATCCGCTGCCTCCGTGCACTAGAGTTATCAACTCACTTCAACTCTCCTGTGTTTCATCGTGACTGTATTAGCTGATTCCTATCCGCTGCCTCCGTGCACTACAGTTATCAACTCACTTTAACTCTCCTGTGTTTCATCGTGACTGTATTAGCTGATTCCTATCCGCTGCCTCCGTGCACTACAGTTATCAACTCACTTCAACTCTCCTGTGTTTCATCGTGACTGTATTAGCTGATTCCTATCCGCTGCCTCCGTACACTACAGTTATCAACTCACTTCAACTCTCCTGTGTTTCATCGAGACTGCACCAGCTGATTCCTATCCGCTGTCTCCGTGCTCAACAGTTCCAGCTCATCTCAACTCTCCCGTGTTTCATCGAGACTGCACCTGCTGATTCCTATCCGCTGCCTCCGTGTACCTGCAGTGTCCTGCTTGCCGCTACCCTTCAGTTCTATTCGTGTCTGCAGCCAGCTGATCCGCTCTCCGTGCTTCTACAGTGTTCCTGCCTGTGTCAACTCGCCTGTCTGCATCGGATCAACACCTCGCTGCTTTCATCTCGTCTAGACCATCTCTACACGTCAGTGTTCTCCAGGTGTCCAGTCCTATATACTACTGCTTCCTGAGTATTTGTTCCCATCTCCGCTGGTCTACCTACCTGTGCGCTGCACCTACTTGATTACCGCTTCTGCCCTCCTGGGACTTCGCATCCTGCCGGCCTCCAGCCGTTCAGGTATCTCTGCACTCCTGTCTGACAGCCTGCTCCTGAACCACGGTATGCATACTTCTCATTGACTGTGCTGGTGTATTGCATATCTTGCTGGACTGAGTTGTTCTCCCCTGGAGTTTACTATCCGCTGAGACTGTTGCCATCATTTGACTGTGTTACCTGTTGCCCGGATAGTTCCTGTGACTTTGTATTATTGTGCAGTGCTGTTCAGTCATTACTATATTGTGCATATCATCGTGGGATCAAGTTCAGTGTGCCCGTGTAGACTCTGTATTGCATTTCTCTCCCCGTGCTCCTCCTCACTTATATATTCAGTGGTACAACTTGCTAGAGGCAGACCACTGATCCCTGTTTCCCGAGTCACCTGTTTCTGTATCCTTTCACATAGCAGTGGTACAACTTGCTAACGCAGACCACTGACTTCCCGGATACCTCCACCTGGATTCCATTCCTTCACATAGACAGCGGTACAACTTGCTAAACGCAGACCGCTGACTCTCATCACCTCCTCGTTGCTGCTGGACATTCCTCCTCACTATAGCAGTGGTACAACTTGCTACCGCAGACCACTGACTACCCCTCGTGTACTACTACCTGTATATTACCAGTGCTGCTAGTCATAGACTTTCCACGAGCATTCTCTACCATCTGCTGTCTCCTGTTCCGTGATCACCCCGCTACCAGAGTACCATATTACCATCTATACTACTCTGGTAAATCCATCACCTGGTGATCCCTGGGTAAAGACTCCTAGTGCCCGTGACAGTGGACTTCCTCACCCGAGGTGGGGCAGAAGGAGAGAAGGAGTTGGTGGCTGGGGGGAGAGGGGGGGAGAGTGGAAGGGGGAGGAGATTTTAAGTCTGATGGCCGCGATTTTAGAGGAGAAAAAGGAGGTGAAGTCAGTGGCAGATAGGAGGAAGGGAGGGGGGGAGGTGGGGGAGACAGGAGAGTGTTAAAGGTAGCGAAGAGGCGGCGGGGGTTGGAGGACTGGGAGAAGATGAGGGATTTAAAGAAGGATTGCTTAGCGAGCGAGAGGGCAGAGCTGTAGGAGGAGAGGATAAACTTGAAGTGGAGGAAATCAGCCAGGGAGCGAGATTTTCTCCAGTGGCGTTCGGCAGTACGAGAGCATTTTTGGAGGAAACGGGTAAGTTTGGAGTGCTAGGGTTGGGGATTGGAGCAGCGAAGGTGGATGGGCTGGGCAGGGGGAACCACATCAAGGGCGGAGGAGAGGGTTTGGTTATAGAGGGAGGCCGCCTTATTAGGGCAGGACAGGGTGGAAAGGGGAGAGAGGAGAGTTTCGAGAGAAGAGGATAGAATAGCAGGATCAAGGGTGTCGAGATCGCGCCTGGACCGGGTAGATTTGGGCGGGGGAGGGGTGCAGGAGTAGAGGAGAGAGAGAATGAGAGGAGATGGTGGTCCGAGAGTGGAAAGAGGGAGATAGAGAAGTCGGACATACTGCAACGGTGGGAGAAGACAAGGTCAAGGGAGTGGGTAGAAGAGGAGGTCCATTGGGAGAGGCTAAGGGAGGAAGAAAGGGCAAGGATTTTGACGGAAGCAGGGTCGGTGGGGTTGTCAATAGGGATATGGAAGTCGCCAAGGATAATGGAGGGGATGTCAGAGGAGAGGTGGTGTGGGAGTCAGGCAGCAAAGTTGTCAAGGAAAAGGGAGGAGGGCCCAGGGGGACGGTATATGACAGAGACGCGGAGATGGATGGGGTAGAAGAGACGGATAGAGTGGACTTCAAAAGAGGAGAAGGAGAGGGAGGGTTCAGGAGGAATGAGTCTGAAAGTACAGGTGGAGGATAGGAGAATGCCCACTCCACCGCCTGGGCAGTCTCCAGGTCTGGCGGAGTGGGTGAAGGAGAGGCCGCCATAGGAGAGAGCGGCAGGGGAGGCAGTGTCGGAATCGGTGAGCCAGGTTTCGGTAATGGCAAGAAGGTTAAGAGAGTCATGGATAGAGGGGAGTTTGTTGCGGACGGATCTAGCATTCCAGAGGGCACAGGAGAAAGGGAGGGAGGGGAGAGGGGAGATGGGGATAAGGTTGGCAAGGTTAGCGGTGCGCGGGGGAGTGCGGGGACAGCAGCGTGAAGTTGGGTAAGGTGAGAGTATGGGTATGGCAAGTGAACAGGGAGGCATGGTGAGGTGAGAGAGGGGTGGGGGAGGAGTGGAAGAAGTAGGGGGGACCGAAGAATCGTCTGAAGCAGAGGGGCGGGAGAGGAGGACAGGGGGAGTCAGAAGGTAGAAGGTAAATATACCTGTCTCCTCGTTATGGCCAGTTACCAGCTTCACAGCGGTCTACTACATGCAGAAATTTTTGACTGCGAGTATGACTTCATTCTGGGTCATGTCACTCAAAAGCTTCCAAAAGCCACTACTGATGTCAGGTGGAACAGGCTGAGCAAAGGCACACAGTGACTGGACTCTGTTCTTGCCAGGTGTGAGCTTGTTGCCCCTTCGGTTTAGCTTACATTTCCTTCATGTGTTGCCACAGGTATTTCCTTGCAAACAAGCCCTGGCAGGCTGCACAGTGCATGAAGCCTTCAGCATCCATTGCTTTGTCTGGAAGTTTGCATTGAACCAGAACGGCATGGCCTGCCCTCATTGCCTCAGCATTGTGTGCAAAGTTGCCCCTATTATGAAAATGTGCCATTTGCATGCACCTATCTTTCGAGTGCTTTGGGAATTTCAGGGCCCAGGCTATTTCAGTCTCATTGTGGTGAACATGTGCCGGGCAATTTTTAAGAGGGGCTTCTCACAGTACAGGCAGTAATGCTTTTTGTTATACGCCCTGTAGCCATCACTGTTTCTGGATAGTGTTTGGACAGACACTGCATCGTCTCTCCGACCCTCTGTGTTTAAAGCACGGCTAGCAGAAGGTCGGCGAATGGTCGTACATAGAACTCATCTCTGGGTACCTGCACTCTGCTGCGCTGGTTGACAACAGGGCATCATCGCTGGTGTCTGAACTGCTCTCCTCCGAAGTGTCAGGGGCATACTCATCTCCACTGCTCTCTGTGCTATAGTCGGGGCTACCGGTGGGCTCTGTGATGCTTCACTGTCCCCGCTTTACCTTCAGCAGCAGACGGATTTGACTGTGTCTTTACCCCCTTGGTGTATAAAGCGCTGGCAGGATGCATTTATTTCCTCTTCCTGCTCCTGCTATACATTTGGACGGTGTACTGGCCTCTAGTGCTGGGATGCACACACACTTTCTCTCATCCACATTGGACACATGCACACTTTTGTTCCAACAAATGTGACTCGCGGGGACATGCCAGATTTTTATGCTGAAAAAACAGGCAGTATTTACCTTATGTGCAAAATAGAATACTAATTTGCACCTCTTGCATTGTAACATGGTTTTGTCCAGGAGACTGAAATAAGAAGTTTCTCAAGTTAAGATCCTTAATGAATCAGGCCCATGATCCCAATGCTGTGAGACAGAAGTTTAGTTTTCCTAAATACAAAAAAGAGAGAAAAGAACAGTCATGGAGGTTGAAGGAGACAAAGGGGGATAGCTTGCCATATTCTGACAGAGACAGACTAACTGGAACTTTACTGAAACACCATGTTGATATTGTCAAAAACTTAGGGTAGAAAAGTGAGAAGGGGTGACAGTTTTTTGCAGGCCCAATCCTGTTAGGGATTTCAGCTCCATGTTACCGGTTGGGACTGAATCACATTATAACAGGGGAACCCCATGCTGTAGGTCTCCTTGTTATAGTGTGACCAACCCATTTGGGCAAGGCAAGCTGCTGGGTACCACTTTTACAGGGGTACCCCAAGCTTACCCCCCTTCTTTAGCGGTAAGCAGCTCAGTTTATAGCACTAGAGAAGAAATATATCCACGCTCAGTATATCCCATATTATATATGGTGCCAGCTGCATGGCAAAATAAATACCCATATATGTATACAAAACAAAAAGACAGTTGTTGTGATTGCTTATCTTTTACACTGCATATCTGTGTGCATCAGCAAAATTGAAACATGAGTTATTAGTTCATATTTTGATCAAAAAATGTAAGCCTGCAGTCCAGCATCAAGGGCACCTCCTCATTGTATGCAGATGGTACACTGACCTATATGCACTGTGAAGGCTGAATAGCATACCATAGGAGGAAGGAGACCACAAAGCTGTACCTGATATGCTGTTATGCCCAATGGAGAATATTATGTTACAAGTGCAGCACAGTAAGGAGCAAAATGCTATTTCAGTGACATTAAAGTTGACAGTCATGGCCAAAAGTTTTGAGCATGACACAAGCAATGGTTTTCACAAAGTTTGTTGCTTCACTGTTTTTAGACCTTTTTAGTCAGATGTTGCTATGGTATACTGAAGTAAAATTACAAGCATTTCATAAGTGTCAAAGGCTTTTATTGACAATCACATTAAGTTTATGCAAAGTTCACTGATTCAGCAGTATAAGTCCAGTGGTACTGATATTACAAAGTTCACTGATTCAGCAGTATAAGTCCAGTGGTACTGATATATTACAAAGTTCACTGATTCAGCAGTATAAGTCCAGTGGTACTGCTATTACAAAGTTCACTGATTCAGCAGTGTATAAGTCCAGTGGTACTGCTATTACAAAGTTCACTGATTCAGCAGTATAAGTCCAGTGGTACTGCTATTACAAAGTTCACTGATTCAGCAGTGTATAAGTCCAGTGGTACTGCTATTACAAAGTTCACTGATTCAGCAGTATAAGTCCAGTGGTACTGATATATTACAAAGTTCACTGATTCAGCAGTATAAGTCCAGTGGTACTGATATATTACAAAGTTCACTGATTCAGCAGTATAAGTCCAGTGGTACTCTCCTGTGCCGCATATAATTTTTTAAGGCTTTGCCGAGTGTGTGTGGCTTAGGGGTACGCTCTCTTGTGCTACATATAATGGAAAACCAAAATTTGGAGGATAAAGTAGGGAAAGATCAAGACCCACTTCCTCCTAATGCTGAAGCTGCTGCCACTAGTCATGACATAGACGATAAAATGCCATCAACGTCGTCTGGCAAGCCTGATGCCCAATCTCCTAGTACAGGGCATGTAAAATCCAAAAAGCCCAAGTTCTCCAAAAATAGCAAAAAGAGAAACTTAAAATCATCTGAGGAGAAACGTAAAGTTGGCAATATGCCATTTACGACACGTAGTGGCAAGGAACGGCTTAGGCCCTGGCCCGTGTTTATGACTAGTGGTCCAGCTTCACCTAAGGATCTAAGCCCTCCTTCCCCCCCCTACCAAAAATTTAAGAGAGTTATGCTGTCAGCAACAACAACAAAACAGCAAAGAACTCTGCCTTCTAAACAGATGACATCACAAATCCCCAAGGCGAGTCCAAGGGTGTTGGTGGTTGTGAAGCCTGACCTTCCCATCACTGTACGGAAAGAGGTGACTCCATCCAGCATTTGCAGCACGCCCTCTGCATATGCTGGAAGGATCACCCACAGTCTAGTTACAGATTTGGCTAATGAAGGTGTAAATGTTGTACATCGGGAGGAGAATATTGATGTAGCTGGCGCTGAGGAGGATGTTGATGATTATGATGCAGACAGATACCAAATTGCCTTTCTCAATTTCTATTTATATTCTAGATTATATAACTGCTGAATAGTTTTCTATTTTACTCCTAGTGGAGAGGGAATCTGATGCAGACAGATACCAAACAGCCTATGTCCATTTCTTTGTATATTTGAATTTCTAGTTCTACAGTCTATGCAGGCTGCTTTTTTTATATTCAACTACAAGTGTAGGGCGGGAGGGCGGGAGGGCGGGGGGGGGGGGGAGGCATGGATAGCCACCAAAGTAACGTGGTCCATTTAATTTCACTTTTTAGCTCCACAGTCTGTGCAGCCTGCTTTTTTTATCTTCAAAGTATTTACAAGCCTTGCAATCTAAATTAACTAGAGGTAGTGACGTGCTAGAACTCCACCCTCTATATGCTGCAGAGGATGGAGGAGCATCAAAAGGCCATTCAAGCCTACACAGCCACCTACGACATAGGAAAAGGAGTGGGGATGCGCCGTGTTGAGCTGGTAAACCATTGCGATTCCACCAAGCATGTAGCTCTTGTGGATGAAGCCCTTCGTACGTTTTGCCAGGATCCGAGGGTGGTCAGTCTTTTAAAGTCAGAGGATCATGTTTGGATCATGTTTGGTTTTCTAGATACATTTGATGTATGTATTTAATTAAATGATTTGTTGATTTATGTTGTTTGAAGAAGATCATTTACCTGTGTTTTTAATGGAAGAATAATACACGCAATTTATGTTTCTTGTGGTCATGTGATCTGAATTATAGGAGATTGAACTTCTCCGTAATTAATGATATCTAGTCGAATTCTCTCGGATGGTTAGCTGACCAGTTTGATATTATTCGATTTAAAATGGAGGAGATTGAATATCTCCGAAAATAATTAATTATTTCCGGATGGTTAATCGACGATCATTAGATCGTGTGGACGTGAATTTGAATGTCTTTGAAATGAACTATATAATCGGACATTTCCGGACGGCTATCCGACGTCTATGAGATCATGTGACCTAGAATAGAGGAGATCGGTTATTTCCGTGACAAATGTCAAGTTTTCGGATATCTCCGGGCGGTCAGCTGATGATCATATGACTAGTTCCATGTGACTAGTCTTGTGTATATAAACCAGCGCTGCTGGATTCTAACATTATACTTACCTCTGAAGAAGCGGCAGGACGCCGAGAAACGCGTTAGAACTGATACTCACAGAGTAATTTATCGGGTGCTGGCCAGTTTACCATCTTCAAGTTTAATTGGATTATCTGTTACCAACAGCGCACTTCAGGCTGTCATTTGTATCCCACCGGAAACTTTGGATCTGGACTGATTGTAGAAGTTTGGAACCCTCGGGCTCACAAAAAGAAGTTAAGTACCTGTTTGATACCAATTGGTGCCTATTATATTGAATATCTGGACACTGACACAGGTCACTCTTATATCTGATATCGATTGAGCCCTTTGAGGATTTGAACATCAACATTACTATAAATTCTTCAGTCCGCGGTGTGGACATTTGCATGCCAGTGTTCTTTGTTCTATAAATGGTACCATATTATACCTAATTTTTTGGCCATTCATCCTGATTCTGTCTGACTTGGTTTAAGTCTATGAATTAACAGCTGCTAGCGATCATATCAAAATTGATATCAATTTATTGACTATATGTTTTATTCTGTTATCAATCTATTTGAATATTTATATTAATAAATTGTTTATTATTATCACGCTTGTTGCTTTGCGCTCTTCCATTTTCTATTCTACGAATCATACAAGTTCAGGGTTTTTCATTTATATTGTGGTGACCCACTCCTCTACGCAGTCCAGGTACATTATTGGTGCGAATCATACAAGTTCAGGGTTTTTAATTTATATTGTGGTTGCCAGTGAAGTCTTTTTTGTGCAAAGCAATGATGACTACGTGTTTCCTTGCAGTTAACTAGGTTAACAGAAGAAGAAGAATGATTTCAAACTAGAGATGAGCGCACTCGGATTTCGTGAATCCGAGCCCACCAGAACGTTCCCGATCCGAGTCGTATCCAAGACAGATCCGGGTATTGGCGCCAAATGAAAACTTGAAACCCAGGCTCGGAGTCATAATCCCGCTGTCGGATCTCGCGATACTCGGAACCTATAAATTCCCCGCTAGTCGCCGCCATCTTCACTCGGGCATTGATCAGGGTAGAGGGAGGGTGTGTTAGGTGGTCCTCTGTCCTGGTAGATCTCGTGCTGTGCTGTTTAGTTCTGTGCTGTGCTGTGCTGTGTTCTGCAGTATCAGTCCAGTGGTGCTGTGTGCTGTGCTCTGTCAATTTTGAGTTCAGTGGTGTTGCTGGGTCCTGTGCTGTGTCCTGTTCAGTCCAGTGGTGCTGTGTCCTGTGCTCTGTGCTTCTAAGGGCATAGTTATTTCTCCATTATTCCCAAGTGTTTAAAAAATTTAAAAAAAGTTATAAAAAAAAATACAAAAAAAAAATTAATTACAACAAAATTTGCAAAACCAATCCTGCAGTATAAGCCCATTGGTACTGCAATATTACCAAGTTCACACATTCAGCAGTATAAGTCCAGTGGTACTGATATCTTACAAAGTTCACTGATTCAGCAGTATAAGTCCAGTGGTACTGCTATTACAAAGTTCACTGATTCAGCAGTATAAGTCCAGTGGTACTGATATATTACAAAGTTCACTGATTCAGCAGTATAAGTCCAGTGGTACTGATATATTACAAAGTTCACTGATTCAGCAGTATAAGTCCAGTGGTACTCTCCTGTGCCGCATATAATTTTTTAAGGCTTTGCCGAGTGTGTGTGGCTTAGGGGTACGCTCTCTTGTGCTACATATAATGGAAAACCAAAATTTGGAGGATAAAGTAGGGAAAGATCAAGACCCACTTCCTCCTAATGCTGAAGCTGCTGCCACTAGTCATGACATAGACGATAAAATGCCATCAACGTCGTCTGGCAAGCCTGATGCCCAATCTCCTAGTACAGGGCATGTAAAATCCAAAAAGCCCAAGTTCTCCAAAAATAGCAAAAAGAGAAACTTAAAATCATCTGAGGAGAAACGTAAAGTTGGCAATATGCCATTTACGACACGTAGTGGCAAGGAACGGCTTAGGCCCTGGCCCGTGTTTATGACTAGTGGTCCAGCTTCACCTAAGGATCTAAGCCCTCCTTCCCCCCCCTACCAAAAATTTAAGAGAGTTATGCTGTCAGCAACAACAACAAAACAGCAAAGAACTCTGCCTTCTAAACAGATGACATCACAAATCCCCAAGGCGAGTCCAAGGGTGTTGGTGGTTGTGAAGCCTGACCTTCCCATCACTGTACGGAAAGAGGTGACTCCATCCAGCATTTGCAGCACGCCCTCTGCATATGCTGGAAGGATCACCCACAGTCTAGTTACAGATTTGGCTAATGAAGGTGTAAATGTTGTACATCGGGAGGAGAATATTGATGTAGCTGGCGCTGAGGAGGATGTTGATGATTATGATGCAGACAGATACCAAATTGCCTTTCTCAATTTCTATTTATATTCTAGATTATATAACTGCTGAATAGTTTTCTATTTTACTCCTAGTGGAGAGGGAATCTGATGCAGACAGATACCAAACAGCCTATGTCCATTTCTTTGTATATTTGAATTTCTAGTTCTACAGTCTATGCAGGCTGCTTTTTTTATATTCAACTACAAGTGTAGGGCGGGAGGGCGAGGCATGGATAGCCACCAAAGTAACGTGGTCCATTTAATTTCACTTTTTAGCTCCACAGTCTGTGCAGCCTGCTTTTTTTATCTTCAAAGTATTTACAAGCCTTGCAATCTAAATTAACTAGAGGTAGTGACGTGCTAGAACTCCACCCTCTATATGCTGCAGAGGATGGAGGAGCATCAAAAGGCCATTCAAGCCTACACAGCCACCTACGACATAGGAAAAGGAGTGGGGATGCGCCGTGTTGAGCTGGTAAACCATTGCGATTCCACCAAGCATGTAGCTCTTGTGGATGAAGCCCTTCTTACGTTTTGCCAGGATCCGAGGGTGGTCAGTCTTTTAAAGTCAGAGGATCATGTTTGGATCATGTTTGGTTTTCTAGATACATTTGATGTATGTATTTAATTAAATGATTTGTTGATTTATGTTGTTTGAAGAAGATCATTTACCTGTGTTTTTAATGGAAGAATAATACACGCAATTTATGTTTCTTGTGGTCATGTGATCTGAATTATAGGAGATTGAACTTCTCCGTAATTAATGATATCTAGTCGAATTCTCTCGGATGGTTAGCTGACCAGTTTGATATTATTCGATTTAAAATGGAGGAGATTGAATATCTCCGAAAATAATTAATTATTTCCGGATGGTTAACCGACGATCATTAGATCGTGTGAACGTGAATTTGAATGTCTTTGAAATGAACTATATAATCGGACATTTCCGGACGGCTATCCGACGTCTATGAGATCATGTGACCTAGAATAGAGGAGATCGGTTATTTCCGTGACTAATGTCAAGTTTTCGGATATCTCCGGGCGGTCAGCTGATGATCATATGACTAGTTCCATGTGACTAGTCTTGTGTATATAAACCAGCGCTGCTGGATTCTAACATTATACTTACCTCTGAAGAAGCGGCAGGACGCCGAGAAACGCGTTAGAACTGATACTCACAGAGTAATTTATCGGGTGCTGGCCAGTTTACCATCTTCAAGTTTAATTGGATTATCTGTTACCAACAGCGCACTTCAGGCTGTCATTTGTATCCCACCGGAAACTTTGGATCTGGACTGATTGTAGAAGTTTGGAACCCTCGGGCTCACAAAAAGAAGTTAAGTACCTGTTTGATACCAATTGGTGCCTATTATATTGAATATCTGGACACTGACACAGGTCACTCTTATATCTGATATCGATTGAGCCCTTTGAGGATTTGAACATCAACATTACTATAAATTCTTCAGTCCGCGGTGTGGACATTTGCATGCCAGTGTTCTTTTTTCTATATATGGTACCATATTATACCTAATTTATTGGCCATTCATCCTGATTCTGTCTGACTTGGTTTAAGTCTATGAATTAACAGCTGCTAGCGATCATATCAAAATTGATATCAATTTATTGACTATATGTTTTATTCTGTTATCAATCTATTTGAATATTTATATTAATAAATTGTTTATTATTATCACGCTTGTTGCTTTGCGCTCTTCCATTTTCTATTCTACGAATCATACAAGTTCAGGGTTTTTCATTTATATTGTGGTGACCCACTCCTCTACGCAGTCCAGGTACATTATTGGTGCGAATCATACAAGTTCAGGGTTTTTAATTTATATTGTGGTTGCCAGTGAAGTCTTTTTTGTGCAAAGCAATGATGACTACGTGTTTCCTTGCAGTTAACTAGGTTAACAGAAGAAGAAGAATGATTTCAAACTAGAGATGAGCGCACTCGGATTTCGTGAATCCGAGCCCACCAGAACGTTCCCGATCCGAGTCGGATCCAAGACAGATCCGGGTATTGGCGCCAAATGAAAACTTGAAACCCAGGCTCGGAGTCATAATCCCGCTGTCGGATCTCGCGATACTCGGAACCTATAAATTCCCCGCTAGTCGCCGCCATCTTCACTCGGGCATTGATCAGGGTAGAGGGAGGGTGTGTTAGGTGGTCCTCTGTCCTGGTAGATCTCGTGCTGTGCTGTTTAGTTCTGTGCTGTGCTGTGCTGTGCTGTGTTCTGCAGTATCAGTCCAGTGGTGCTGTGTGCTGTGCTCTGTCAATTTTGAGTTCAGTGGTGTTGCTGGGTCCTGTGCTGTGTCCTGTTCAGTCCAGTGGTGCTGTGTCCTGTGCTCTGTGCTTCTAAGGGCATAGTTATTTCCCCATTATTCCCAAGTGTTTAAAAAATTAAAAAAAAGTTATAAAAAAAAATACAAAAAAAAAATTAATTACAACAAAATTTGCAAAACCAATCCTGCAGTATAAGCCCACTGGTACTGCAATATTACCAAGTTCACACATTCAGCAGTATAAGTCCAGTGGTACTGATATCTTACAAAGTTCACTGATTCAGCAGTATAAGTCCAGTGGTACTGCTATTACAAAGTTCACTGATTCAGCAGTATAAGTCCAGTGGTACTGATATATTACAAAGTTCACTGATTCAGCAGTGTATAAGTCCAGTGGTACTGCTATTACAAAGTTCACTGATTCAGCAGTATAAGTCCAGTGGTACTGCTATTACAAAGTTCACTGATTCAGCAGTATAAGTCCAGTGGTACTGCTATTACAAAGTTCACTGATTCAGCAGTGTATAAGTCCAGTGGTACTGCTATTACAAAGTTCACTGATTCAGCAGTATAAGTCCAGTGGTACTGATATATTACAAAGTTCACTGATTCAGCAGCATATGTCCAGTGGTACTGATATATTACAAAGTTCACTGATTCAGCAGTATAAGTCCAGTGGTACTCTCCTGTGCCGCATATAATTTTTTAAGGCTTTGCCGAGTGTGTGTGGCTTAGGGGTACGCTCTCTTGTGCTACATATAATGGAAAACCAAAATTTGGAGGATAAAGTAGGGAAAGATCAAGAACCACTTCCTACTAATGCTGAAGCTGCTGCCACTAGTCATGACATAGACGATAAAATGCCATCAACGTCGTCTGGCAAGCCCGATGCCCTATCTCTTAGTACAGGGCATGTAAAATCCAAAAAGCCCAAGTTCTCCAAAAATAGCAAAAAGAGAAACTTAAAATCATCTGAGGAGAAACGTAAAGTTGGCAATATGCCATTTACGACACGTAGTGGCAAGGAACGGCTTAGGCCCTGGCTCGTGTTTATGACTAGTGGTCCAGCTTCACCCAAGGATCTAAGCCCTCCTTCCCCCCCTACCAAAAATTTAAGAGAGTTATGCTGTCAGCAACAACAACAAAACAGCAAAGAACTCTGCCTTCTAAACAGATGACATCACAAATCCCCAAGGCGAGTCCAAGGGTGTTGGTGGTTGTGAAGCCTGACCTTCCCATCACTGTACGGGAAGAGGTGACTCCATCCAGCATTTGCAGCACGCCCTCTGCATATGCTGGAAGGATCACCCACAGTCCAGTTACAGATTTGGCTAATGAAGGTGTAAATGTTGTACACCGGGAGGAGAATATTGATGTAGCTGGCGCTGAGGAGGATGTTGATGATTATGATGCAGACAGATACCAAATTACCTTTCTCAATTTCTATTTATATTCTAGATTATATAACTGCTGAATAGTTTTCTATTTTACTCCTAGTGGAGAGGGAATCTGATGCAGACAGATACCAAACAGCCTATGTCCATTTCTTTGTATATTTGAATTTCTAGTTCTACAGTCTATGCAGGCTGCTTTTTTTATATTTAACTACAAGTGTAGGGCGGGGGGGGGGGGGAGGCATGGATAGCCACCAAAGTAACGTGGTCCATTTAATTTCACTTTCTAGCTCCACAGTCTGTGCAGCCTGCTTTTTTTATCTTCAAAGTATTTACAAGCCTTGCAATCTAAATTAACTAGAGGTAGTGACGTGCTAGAACTCCACCCTCCATATGCTGCAGAGGATGGAGGAGCATCAAAAGGCCATTCAAGCCTACACAGCCACCTAGACATAGGAAAAGGAGTGGGGATGCGCCGTGTTGAGCTGATAAACCATTGCGATTCCACCAAGCATGTAGCTCTTGTGGATGAAGCCCTTCGTATGTTTTGCCAGGATCCGAGGGTGGTCAGTCTTTTAAAGTCAGAGGAATACATTCTGCCCACCGTTCTCGATCCTCTTTTTAAAGCGAATGTTGTGTCTCTGTTTCCGGCGGACACAAGTCTACAGCGGTGCAAAGAACTGCTGGTCGGGAGATTGTCCTCTGAAGAGGACCGTGACATGCCACCAGCTCCACCTTCATTTTCATCACTGTTTGTGCAGTTCCAAAAAAAGAGGAACTGCCATTTCTATTGCTACCTTCTTTCTTTCTATATTTTAAAAGAAACGAAATAACTGCCATTTCTAGTACTACCTTCTTTCTTTCTCTCTTTAAAACAAAAAAAACTGCCATTTCTAGTACTACCTTCTTTCTTTCTCTATTTAAAAGAAACTAAATAACTGCCATTTCTAGTACTACCTTCTTTCTTTCTATATTTAAAACAAAAAAAAAACCTGTCATTTCTATTACTACGTTAATTGTTTGTGCAGTCACAAAAAAGAGGAACTGCGCCCTTAACTGCTATGTTGGTTTTAGACGTCCATCCGGTGTCCGCCATCTGTTCCCTGGAATTCTGACCAGTTGAGGATGTATTTATTATATTGTGGCCCCGGTATCAAATTGGGTACCGGGGCCACCCTACTACGCAGTCCAGATACTTGTTTGGTGGAATTCTGACCAGTTGAGGGTGTATTTATTATATTGTGGTGACCACTCCTCTACGCAGTCCAGATACATTTTTTGGTGCGATTCATACAAGTTCAGGGTTTTTAAATTATATTGTGGTGACCACTCCTCTACGCAGTCCAGGTACATTTTTTGGTGCGATTCATACAAGTTCAGGGTTTTTAAATTATATTGTGGTGACCACTCCTCTACGCAGTCCAGATACATTTTTTGGTCCGATTCATACAAGTTCAGGGTTTTTAAATTATATTGTGGTGACCACTCCTCTACGCAGTCCAGGTACATTTTTTGGTGCGATTCAGACCAGTTGATGGTTTTCTTATTTTATTGTGGTGACCACTCCTCTACGCAGTCCACATACATTTTTTGGTGCGATTCATACAAGTTCAGGGTTTTTAAATTATATTGTGGTGACCACTCCTCTAAGCAGTCCAGATACATTTTTTGGTGCGATTCATACCAGTTGATGGTTTTCTTATTATATTGTGGTGACCACTCCTCTACGCAGTCCAGATACATTTTTTGGTGCGATTCATACAAGTTTAGGGTTTTTAAATTATATTGTGGTGACCACTCCTCTACACAGTCCAGGTACATTTTTTTGGTGCGATTCATACAAGTTCAGGGTTTTTAAATTATATTGTGGTGACCACTCCTCTACGCAGTCCAGGTACATTTTTTGGTGCGATTCAGACCAGTTGATGGTTTTCTTATTATATTGTGGTGACCACTCCTGTACGCAGTCCAGATACATTTATTGGTGCGAATCATACAAGTTTAGGGTTTTTAAATTATATTGTGGTGACCACTCCTCTACGCAGTCCAGGTAAATATTTTGGTGCGATTCATACCAGTTGATGGTTTTTTTATTATATTGTGGTGACCACTCCTCTACACAGTCCAGATACATTTTTTGGTGCGATTCATACAAGTTCAGGGTTTTTAAATTATATTGTGGTGACCACTCCTCTACCCAGTCCAGGTACATTTTTTGGTGCGATTAAGACCAGTTGATAGTTTTCTTATTATATTGTGGGGACCACTCCACTACGCAGTCCAGAAAGATACCTCGTTGCAACGTTTTGGACTAATAACAATATTGTGAGGTGTTCAGAATACACTGTAAATTAGTGTAAATGATTGTTATTGAATGCTATTGAGGTTAATAATAGCGTAGGAGTGAAAATAAGCCCAAAAACTTGATTTTTGAATTTTTATGCTTTTTTAAAAAAAAATCCGAATCCAAAACCTTAAATCCGAACCAAAACCTTTAGGCAGGTGTTTTGCGAAACAAATCCGAACCCAAAACATTGAGAAAATCCGAATCCAAAACACAAAACACGAGACACCAAAAGTCGCCGGTGCACATCCCTATTTCAAACCCACCCTCCTTTTAAGGCTTCCAGCCTGTTATTCTAACTCAAACAGCATGACCGAGGGATCTCCAGCCTTGTTCTTGTCAACACTCACCTATGTTGCTGAGAGAATCACTGACCTGATGTCAGCTGGTCCTTTTGTGGCAGGGCTGAAATGCAGTAGAAATGTTGTTTTTGGGATAAAATTCATTGTCATGGCAAAGAGGGACTTTGAAATTAATTACAATTCATCTGATCACTCTTCATGACATTCTGGAGTATATGCAAATTGCCATCATAAAAACTGAGGCAGCAGAATTTGTGATAAATAATATTTGTGTCATTTTCAAATCTTCAAATATCATGACTGTATATATCCTGGTCTGTCAACTATTGGATACTGTATATGTCTTGGTCTGGCAACTATTGGATACTTGGTTCAGGGCTCTAAAGGCTGTGGACATCACATTATCTTGATTGGTGGATAATTTTTCATTGCTAATTTGTCATATTTTTAAGATAATTTTGCCAGCTATTTTCAGGTTCTTATTTCTAGTTTTATATGTTAGGACTAAAAGTGGCTTTTAACAAACTGTACTCTGCATAGAGAAATGTGTAATTTTGCATGTTCACTACATACAGATTACCCCTATGTGTGCTATTTCCTGTGCACTTGTGCAGGTTAATCATGTGGGGGAAGAATGTCTTTTTTATTATATATATTTATATATAATTTTTTTTAAAGAAGTCATTATCAAGTTGATGATGAAGACTAACATATCTTTACTATGGTTGCATCTATACACCAGAGCTTATCATGAATGCAGCAGGCACCTAATATTTCAAGTTGCACGCAACCATTACATTACAATTTTTTTACACTTATCTTCAATATATTTTTCACTTTAAATTTGTAAACTCTCATGGGCAGGGACCTCTATTGTCTTGTTATTCTGCTTACCCCCTTCCTGTCCACCTGAGCAAACTTGTCCATTACCTACCACCTGGTCTCTCTGTCACCTTCTACTGCATCTTATGCACTGCACTTTACCCTTATATTCCAGCACAGTCTCACACTGTTTGCTTCCAGCTTATCCCTTTCCCTCATTCTGTATTGTGTAATTGCCCTTGTTTTTTTCTACTCCTCAGTGCTGTGGAACTTTGTGGTGCCTTAGAAATAAACAATAATAATTATTATAGTATACTCCCTTCCACCCATGTGTTTGTCTGAATAATGCAATGCCAGCCATTTAGACCAAACACATTGCTTGCAAAATTCGGTGAGCATATACTATACTTATACCCCATTCATACTGCACCAAAATCCCGGGTTTTTCCCGGGGCGAGCTCAAACGACCCGGGTCTTGTTGCAGTATGAATGGTACAAGTCCAAAATCCCGGGTCTTAAAACCCGGGTCTTCAACCCAGGATTTATCGAGGGGTAATTCCCGGGTCGGACCCGGGTCGCCTGCACTATGAATGGTGCAACCTGGGTTTCGCCTTCCTCCTCCTGAAGCATCCAGACACTCTGCCCCCTCAGCATCAGACACACTGCCCCCTCTGCATCCAGACACACTGCCCCCTCTGCATCCAGACACACTGCTCCCTCTGCATCCAGACACACTGCCCCCCCTGCATCCAGACACTCTGCCCCCTCTGCATCCAGATACTCTGCCCCCTCTGCATCCAGACACTCTGCCCCCTCAGCATCAGACACACTGCCCCCTCTGCATCCAGACACACTGCCCCCTCTGCATCCAGACACACTGCCCCCTCTGCATCCAGACACACTGCCCTCTCTGCATCCAGACACACTGCCCTCTCTCACACTGCCCCGTCACCCTGTCCCCCCTCCTCTGCCCTCTCTCACGATGTCCCCCTCCTCTGCCCTCTCTCACAATGTCCCCCTCCTCTGCTCTCTCTCACGATGTCCCCCCTCCTCTGCCCTCTCACGATGTCCCTCCTCCTCTGCCCTCTCACGATGTCCCCCCTCCTCTGCCCTCTCACGCTGTCCCCTCCTCTGCCCTCTCACGCTGTTCCCTCCTCTGCCCTCTGTCACGCTGTGTCCCCCCTCCACTTCCCCTGTCACGCTGTGTCCCCCCTCCACTGCCCCTCTCACGCTGTGTCCCCCCTCCACTGCCCCTCTCACGCTGTGTCCCCCCTCCACTGCCCCTCTCACGCTGTGTCGCCCCTCCACTGCCCCTCTCACGCTGTGTCCCCCCTCCACTGCCCCTCTCACACTGTGTCCTCCACTGCCCCTCTCACGCTGTGTCCTCCTCTGCCCCTCTGGCATTCTCCTGTGCCCCTCTGTCACTCTCATGTGCCACTCTCTTCTGTCACTCTCCTGAGCCACTCTCTTCTGTCACTCTCCTGAGCTACTCTCTTCTGTCACTCTCCTGAGCCACTCTCTTCTGTGCCCCGCTGTCACTCTCTTCTGTGCCCCGCTGTCATTCTCTTCTGTGCCCCGCTGTCACACTCCCTCTCACTCCTCTGCCCCGCGCCAGACATAAAAAAAAACAAAGAACATAAACTTACCAATCCGTCGGGCGCCGGGACCCAGCAGCCTCTTCTCAGGAGGCTGCTGGGTCCCGGCGCCCGGCGGATTGGTAAGTTTATGTTCTTTGGGTTTTTTTTTATGTCTGGCTCGCGGCACCCCAGTGACAGCGCCGCGGCATCCCTGGGAGCCGCGGCGCACAGTTTGGGAACCGCCGCACTAGGCAGTGAAAAGATGATAAGCTCAGTTTTGTATATTTTGAGCTTGAGCGCTCTTGAGACACATGGCACTTACTTAAAACCTTCCTACTCTTTCTTATTTCCTGTTTAACCCTTAACTACACATTTTCATTAACAATAATGTAATGTGCAGTAGCACTGACACATATCCTATTGTATTGTCTTGCTGATTTTTTACAAAATGTAAATTTCTATAAAAAACTGTTTAACATTAAGTACCCTTAGCCTACCACCACATGTCCAATTGAAGAAATCAATGTACGTATTCATCTGGAACCTTAAATGTAGACTTGTTTGGTGCTTTTGAAATAACTGTTATGGCTAGCAGTCTGAAGACGTAATCGCAAGTCAGAGATCCAAATGTGAGTTTCTTTATTGAAGCATCCAAGCATGGGTACAGCATTCTAACAAAAATCTGAACAATAATTAATGGCATTTACAAAATCTTCTATAACTTTCTGGTTGCTAGGCAGATTTTAGTTACACACTCTGTCCTGGGACTCCCCCCTCCTTAGATTTTTTGAATCTCCACAGTACATGTCATTTCATCTGGTTCCCTTGTAACTTTGCACATCCAATTACTAGGGGTGTGCACCGGCCACTTTTGGTGCTTTGGGTTCTGATTAGCTTGAGGTTTTGGGTTCTGATTTGTTTTGCCAAAACACCCCACGAAAGGTTTTGGTTCTGATTTTGGGTTTTGGGTTCTGATTTTTTTTTAAAAAAGCATAAAAAGTGCTAAAATCCATATTTTTGGTTTTTTTTTTCACTCCTACACTATTATTAACCTCAATAACATTAATTTCCACTAATTTCCAGTCTATTCTGAACACCTCACACCTCACAATATTGTTTTTAGTCCAAAAGGTTGCACCGAGGTAGCTGGATGTCTAAGCTAAGCGACATAAGTGGGTCGGCAAAAACACGTGGCCCATCTAGGAGTGACACTGCAGTGGCAGACAGGGTGGCAGTTTGCAAGAGTTTGCTAGAGGTGCAAGATGGAATTGTCCTTGGGCCCTGGGCCCTCCCACCCACCCTGATGTTGTTGAAATAGGACATTCGCACTTTAACAAACCAATCAAGAACAGTGAACGTAGTTTAATCTCTGGTACTAATATTTCTGGACTGCAGGAACAGTGAACGTAGTTTAATCTCTGGTACTAATATTTCTGGACTGCAGGAACAGTGAACGTAGTTTAATCTCTGGTACTAATATTTCTGGACTGCAGGAACAGTGAACGTAGTTTAATCTCTGGTACTAATATTTCTGGACTGCAGGACTATCTCTGATCGAGATCGTGGAGGAAATTGACGAGGAGGGTGTTGCTGGTATGGATACAACAGGACCAAGGGATTTAGGTGTTCCTGGACTGCTGACGGTCCTAGCCACAGGTCCTGAACTAAACACTGAATTATGAAGGTTCTTAAGGTGACGTATAAGGGAGGATGTCCCTAGGTGGCCAAGATCCTTACCCCTGCTTATTTGAGCTTTACATAAGGTACATATGGCCATACATTTGTTGTCCGGATTGGGATAGAAATAACTCCAGACCGAAGAGGTGGATTTCTTGGTCTTCTGGCCACGATGGTCTTTTTCTTCCCATGGACAACAACTGTTTCAATATGCTCCTCCCGGTGTACAACATTCACACCTTCATTAGCCAAATCTGTAACTGGACTGTGGGTGATCCTTCCAGCATATGCAGGGGGCATTCTGCAAATGGTGGAAGGAGCCACCTCTTCCCGTACAGTGATGGGAAGGTCAGGCTTCACAACCACCAACACCCTTGGACTCGCCTTGGGGATTTGTGATGCCATCTCTTTAGAAGGCAGAGTTGTTTGCTGTGTTGTTAATGACAGCCTAACTGTCTTAATTTTTTTAGAGGGGGGGGAGGAGGAGGGCTTAGATCCTTGGGTGAAGCTGAACCACTAGTCATGAACACGGGCCAGGGCCTAAGCCGTTCCTTGCCACTCCGTGTCATAAATGGCATATTGGCAAGTTTACGTTTCTCCTCAGATGATTTCAATTTTCTTTTTTTGCTAATTTTAGTGAACTTTGGCTTTTTGGACTTTACATGCCTTCTACTAGGAGATTGGGCATCGCCCTTGGCAGACGACGTTGATGGCATTTCATTGTCTATGTCATGACTAGTGGCAGCAGCTTCAGCATTAGGAGGAAGTGGTTCTTGATCTTTCCCTACTTTATCCTCCACATTTTTGTACTCCATTATAGTTTAATCTCTGGTACTAATATTTCTGGACTGCAGGAACAGTGAACGTAGTTTAATCTCTGGTACTAATATTTCTTGACTGCAGGAACAGTGAACGTATTTATATATTGCAGTACTAATATTTTTTGACTGCAGGAACAGTGAACGTATTTATATATTGCAGTACTAATATTTCTGGACTGCAGGAACAGTGAACGTAGTAAAATATTGCAGTACTAATATTTCTTGACTGCAGGAACAGTGAACGTATTTATATATTGCAGTACTAATATTTCTGGACTGCAGGAACAGTGAACATATTTATATATTGCAGTACTAATATTTTTTGACTGCAGGAACAGTTAACATGTTTATATTTTGCAGTAGAAATTTTTATAGACTTTTTTATAATTTTTTTATATTATTTTTTAATTATTTTTGTATACTTTTTTTATAATTTTTTTTAATTATTTTTGTATACTTTTTTATAATTTTTTTAAATTATTTTTGTATAATTTTTTTATAATTTTTTTTTATTTTTTTATAACTTTTTAATTATTTTTAAATAACAATGGCCTTAGCAGAACAGAGCACAGGACACAGCACAACTGGACTCAGCAGGACAGAGCACTGGACAAAGCACCACTGGACTGATCAGCAGGACAGACATAGGACTAAGTAAAACCACTTGATTAAGCAGGACAGAGTGACAGGTCACAGGAGCACCAAACTACAACCTCCCTCTTCAATGATCTGAGCCCGACTGAAGATGGCGGCCGCAAGCGCGGAATTTATGCAATCCGAGTCTCGCGAGATCCGACGCGAGACTTGGATGTCATAGCCTCGTTTTCAGTTCTTTTGCCCGCCGGAAATACCCGAACAGTGCTCGGATCCCGTCGGATCCGCACTGTTCGGGTGGGTTCGGATTAGCGCAATCCGAGCCCGCTCATCTCTGCCAATTACAGGAATGTGCCTTATCTCCATTTTAGTTAGGTACCAGCTTGAGCAGAATATTCCTCTGCAGACTATTAACTTCTATGAACTCTTTAAGCATAAGCATATTTACACATTGACTACTTGATTTCATTCCAGTTCCATAAAATTCAAAACATAATAATCTTGCAAACTTGCTTTTTGATGCTCTCATCTATATGACTTTATGCTTACTATATAATAAGTTAGTAATTTAGTTATTGTGACAGGATGGGCTTAATCTGCTGTACCATTATACCTAGCTTTATTGGGTTACGCTGGTAGTCTAACTGGTGATCCTACTGGTACATCTTGGTCAAGTCCACTAAACATCAATGTAGTGTACTGAGTTGTAAGAGGGAATCACGTACCCCATCTTCACCTGGAACAATTATACTTATACAAATATTGCATACACACACCACTAGAAGACAGTGATGGTAGACAGTTTATCCAACTTTTTACATGTAGCCAGCTGTCATGGGACAGCCAAATGCTGCCAGGCATGCTAGGTTGCTACAGTTGCCCCCAGGAGGCCATTAGGTGAGGAGACCTCCAGCACTGTTACTCTCCAGCCTCGGAACCACCCCTAGCGTTAACTGGTTTTTTTTAAGTGAATACAGAACACTTTTATTTTTTAGAGCCTTAAACCTGGAAGAGTAGGAAAGTTTCACTCCCATATAATTTTTTAATTCTCCCTGTAATACTGAGCTATTAGGGTCTTTTTGAACTACCAATGTCCATAGAGTTATATTCCATTGCATAGAGAGACTTACATGACTACATTTGCCTACAGGCTAATATAAATCTTTCTCCAAGAGACTCAATTGATGGGTGATGATATTCCAGTTAACTCCAGTTATCCCAGTATTTTTCCACCATTGGTCAAGTTAAGATAGGTGGAGTAATGATGCTACATAATAGACTTTCCATTATGTCGATAAGTAAGACAAATACTATATAGCCCTAAAGTGCTAAGGACGAGTGTGGCTCCATGTCAATTGTTAAAATAATACCCATATACCACTGGTATTTCCTTTGATGGGGGCCAAGTGATGGTGGGTTATAATGCCCAGGTCTCCTTCATCCTGGCTTCGATTAGATTGTCTAGTTTTCAATTTGGTATACCGTCTTGGGCTGTCCATATTATTCCTACATATTTTATACATTTCATTCAAGACAGTGCAAAAACAAATGCATTTTCATTTTCAAGTGCAGGTTTGTCACGAGCACTCTGCCTGTCTCAGACACAGCAATCTGATCAGGTGGCCGTGACTTGAGTCACCATTAGTGACTTACCAATGAATACTAAAAGTAAAAAATACGATACCCAAGGGGATCGTCCATGGTGCTAGCAGACAAAAACACTACCTAAATGGATGGAAGTCACATAAATACCTCCCTGCAGCTGAGACATCAAATCGCACAACAAACACACCAACCATAGAATGCCAAGCGCTGGGAGAGATCTGAAGTATTCCTATAGTCTTCACACCATACAATAGGGAAGGACAGATGGATCAAAACGAATAAGTATATAACAATATTTAATGTGTAGAAACCAGATTGGATATTCACAATCAAATAAATAATGACACGAAGTAAAAATCCTCATGATTATTCAATACATAATGATCATGCATAAAAACACGATGTTAACCTGCAAAGGAAATGGATTGTACATAAACCTGCAAAGGAAATGGATTGTACATAAACTTGCAAAGGAAATGGATTGTACATAAACCTGCAAAGGAAATGAATTGTACATAAACCTGCATCCATTTCCTTTGCAGGTTAAAACATCGTGTTTTTATGCATGATCATTATGTATTGAATAATCATGATGATTTTTACTTTGTGTCATTATTTATTTGATTGTGAATATCCAATCTGGTTTCTACACATTAAATATTGTTATATACTTATTCTGTTTGATCCGTCTGTCCTTCCCTATTGTATGGTGTGAAGACTATAGGAACACTTCAGATCCCTCCCAGCGCTTGGCATTCTATGGTTACCAATGAATACATCTTTTCTGCCACCACAAAGCATTTTTTATGGTGTCCTTGCGTTCACCAAAACCACTTATTAATGTTTCACACTTAAATCACATACACATGTAGCATAAGCCTTACTTGACTTCGCAAGTTCACAAAGGATCATGCAGAATATGCTCGATTAAATGTATTTAATCCAAAAAATATTTCCAAGGCTTAGTTACAAAACAGTTAATAACAAGACATACAAAATAAGTTGCCCAAATAAGTTTCAGAAATAAAATAGGAAATAAAACCAGAATCACTAACTTACTCATTAAGACTTGGCGTGAGAGGAGTACACTTTGGGAAAGATGGCACACCTCAATCTAGATAGATCTCCTCAAAGAAATAAACAAAAGTACTAGGTAAGGAAACAGATTTAACTTCTTACATTGCTCTCGCCTCCACCTTTGGAATTTAACTCTTTCAATGACAGTGCAGGTTGATTCCCAGAGTGACACAGGGTTCTAAGTGAGTTATCTATCCCTGAGATATATGCCTGGCATCTTAGAGGGCATGAGTCTCACCTCTGCTCTGCTTGAGTGGCTGGACTGCATACACAAACTCCGCCACACCTCCGAAATGTTATCTGTCTGGCCTGGTTACTTTCAAAAGACTCTTGCGTAGGTCAAACTGATGTCATTCAGCAAAGCACAATTTGGAAGAGTTACATACAATATACACATTATCATACATGAAAATTCAAGGAAAAATAACAATCAATAATTCGGCGTATTACATAATCGTCACAAGATTTTATAAAACCTATGTGTAGAATCCTATTTTTGCTGCTTTGGAAAGGTGCAATGATGTCAAAGCGAAAAACCACAAAGTATTTATTGGTGGTGTTTAGAAAACAAAATACACACATTTGCTTATGGTTCACTTGCAATTTCAATTAAAAAAAACTAATGGTATTTTCTAAAAATGCGAAGTCTTTTGAAAAAATAAATGTGTGGGTACTTTATAAACAACTTACTGATATTGATGTTGGAATGTGACTAGCCCACAAAGTGACAAAATAAGCTGAACACAGAGGTGAGAAAATTAACCCTTCTGCATTCCACAGCAGTTAACTAACTACACCTGTTGCTTAACCTTTAAAACAGTGGCTCTCCCTGCAGACAGGGCCTCTGATATATACAGAGTTAATGGCACACTGTTACCTCTAAGTTATCTTGAGTTCTTGCTGTACTGTTCCTGTACTGTAGCGTGAGCTATCCAAATATTCCTATGTGACCGAGGGACCCCAAAATCATTGTGTTTTTATGTGTGATGACAATGAAGAGCATTGTGCTTCTGGTGGTTGGTGCTCTATAGCCTAGTGGCAAAATAGGGTAAGTGAAGGGCAAGGACAGAAAAAAGAGAAGGAATGAAAAAAGATATGTAGAGGGACAAGGAGGAGAGAGAAAGGAAAAAAAGACAAATGAGTGGTGGAAAAAAGAAAAAAGAGAGACAATAATGGCAAAGGGTAGAGGGAAAGGTAGGTAGTAATATATTATCCAGAAATGCAAAATAAATGTTGAATCATGAATATTTGTATCACACATCTCACCAGTTTCGCCCCGTGTGGTTCACTGTGTGCTTTGGTTTTCCTTGGTTACCGCTATCTGCTGTTCAGCCTGGCGTTCCTCTATCAACGGACGCCATCTTGCCTAGTGGTCTGCGCATGCGTTACCCTGGGAACCTTCTAAACCTCTGCTCCGCAGTGATTGAATCATCTGCATCCAGTTCCCTTTATAAGGACCCTCCTCCCTTTAATGGGTGTCAGATCATTAGGTCTCTCTATCTGATAGGAAGCATTCCCTCTGACTCCTGTTGTTCCTGACATTGTGGATTGTGCAGCTTATTGCTACTCAGAACTCCTGTGCTACTCACTGCTTCTCAGCAACTACCTGTGCAGCTCAGCACTACTCAGCAACACCTGTGCAGCTCACCACTCCTCAGCATTACCTGTGCAGTTCTGAATACCTGTGCTGCTAACTGCTTCTCAGCAACTACCTGTGTAGCCCATCACTACTCATCAATACCTGTGCTGCTTACTGCTTCCCAGTAGTACCTGTGCAGCTCATCGCTTCTCAGCAGTTACCTGTGCAGCGCAATGCTTCCCAGCATTATCGCCGCAGAGCATCGCTAATCATTGGTCCTGTTCCAGTGTTATATCACATGTGTGGATCTCAGTACTATTGCTCTCTGCAGCTCATCGCTTCACCGCCATATTGGTTCAGCCTTCCGCACAATCAAGACCTGCAGATTCACCGCAGAGCATCGCTCATCTGTGTGGACCTCAGTGCCCCAGCACTCTGCCGTGCATCTCTTCACTTCTACTATTGTTCTGGCTAAACAACTACTCGGTGGTTCTGCGCATTCGCTGCTCTGCGCCCCTTAGAGGATCGCGATCTGCGGTGGAGAGCAGCCAAGACCATATTCCCTTGCGAGAATCCCGGATGAACACCTCTCCACCGTTAGACTCTGCACCTCTCTGAGGTGAGCTGTCACTCTAGCAGCAATCAGGATCATTCCCATAATCCGGCTTTTGTGACAGTATGATCTGACCATTAGGAATGAATCCTGATCGAGAACCATCAGCCAAGGACTTGTTGCAACATTTGGTGGGTCGTTTCGAACACCAGGATGCCAGGTCTCGCTGAACAAATCAAAGACAAATTGGCTCCCCAGGAGTTACCCTCTACACTTGACGCTCTTATCTCGTTATGCCACAAAGGGATATCCGTTATCGGGAAAGGGCATCTGAAAGGGAATCTCCACAACGGGTTTTTCAACAAACCTTCTCGTTCCTTGTCTCCTAGTTCTTCTGATGAGCCGATGCATTTGGGTCAAACCAAACTGTCTCCTAAGGAGAGACAGAGAAGAATCTCAAATAAATTATGTATTTACTTTGGTAAACCTGGGCATCTTCTTGCTTCCTGTTCCAAACGGCAGGGAAATGCCAAACCCTAACTTGTGATCGGGGAGTCAGGTTAGGGACATTCAAATCCTCTCCGAATATCAGCCCATCCTCTATTTGTGCCATGCCAGTAATTCTCCATGGACCTTCTGGTCCCAAACTGTTATCAGCATTACTGGACTCTGGGGAAGCTGGGAAATTTATTTCCTCCTCGGTGGTCAAATCCTTGTCTCTGCCCACCTGTCCACCTGTGCTCATTACCACTATTGATGGAAGTCTGATTACTAAAATTCTATGCTGGACGGAACCTTTGTCACTTCAGATTGGAGCTTTACATTTCGAGAGAATTTCTTTTTATGTATTGGAGTGCACCACTAGCCCCATCATTCTGGGTCTTCCGTGGTTACAATTGCATTCCCCTGAAATCGATTGAACCTCTTCTCAGATATTGTCCTGGGGTCCTTCTTGCCATTCCAACTGCCTGCTTCAAGTGAAACCTCTACTCAGCATGACATCTCTCTCCACGACTGTTAAAACTTTGCTTCCATCCCAGTATCAATCATTTGCAGATGTATTCGATAAACGAAAATCTGAATTATTACCTCCTCACCGCATTTGGGACTGTGCTATTGATATTCTTCCTGGCAACATACCACCCAGGGGTCGGGTCTTTCCTCTATCTGTTCCTGAAACGCAAGCCATGTCAGATTATGTGGAGAAAAAACCTTGCTCGAGGCTTTATTCGACCATCTACCTCTCCAGTGAGTGCAAGATTTTTTTTGTTAAAAAAAAAGACGGGACATTACGTCCTTGTATTGACTACAGAGATTTCAATGCTATAACCTTAAAAAATCGGTATCCCATCGGTCACCGAATTATTCGACCGAATAAAGGGGGCACAGATATTTACCTAAGTGGACCTGAGGGGCACCTATATTCTTACCAGAAAACATCACGAAGATAAGTGGAAAATGGTATTTAATACTAGAGACGGCCACTACGAATACATGGTTATGCTGTTTGAACTCAGCAATGCCCCAGCAGTGTTCCAAATTTTTGTGAACGAAATTTTCAGAGATCTTCTGTATTCTTCTGTTTTTGTCTACTTGGATGATATTTTGATTTTCTTGCAGGCTTTAAAGTCTCATCGGGCTCATGTAGCGGAGGTACTGTCTAGGCTCAGTGCTAACCAGCTCTTTTGTAAACTAGAGAAATGTGTTTTCGTAACATGGGAAACTACCTTTTTAGGTTACATTGTCTTGGGACAAGGTTTATGCATGGATCCCGAGAAAGTCAAAGATATTATCAACTGGCCTATTCCCTCCGGCTTGAAAGCCATCCAACGTTTCTTGGGATTCACCAACTATTACAGGCAGTTCATCCAGAATTAACCCTCAATTGTAGCACTGATTGTTGCCCTCACTAAGAAAGGGGCAGATACCAAGACATGGCCAGCTTCAGCATTATCTGCATTCCATGCCCTCAAAGAGGCTTTTTTTGAGAAATCATTAATACTCCGGAAAGATAAAAAATTGTTGAGAGACAAAGATTATTATACCAACGATAGAGTAAGAATGCACAATAGACAATCTAGAGACTGGTTTAGACCGGATAGATCTAGGTCAAGACAGTTTAATAGGTCCCAGTCCTTCAATATAAAACGTGGTCCCAAATCTAATTCGCAAACTAGAATATCCATGTAGTTATGGATAAGAGTCAGAGAGACTCTGCTAGCCCTCTGATACGCATCAGTCTGATGAGAAAAACAGAAGATATACCGAGTTTGATAGGGTGGATAGATCACATGAGGGAGCAAGGCCCAAAAGGCTTAATAAGGAGCTTATTTCTGATTCAAATGTCTTAAGGAACAAGGTTTCCTCTGATTCAAGTGCTATACATTCCTCTTTATCAACATCATCTACTTTTTTAGGGGTTTCCACAAGTCACAAACTCAAGTCCAAAAAATTCCAAGGACGAGGCCCCTCCCTACCATCAAAAAGATACAGAGAAGTGGACCTAGAGGATGTAGAGGAGGAGTTTCCAAGTTTTCCAGAAAACACATGTCGACTATAAACAATAAGGGCATCTTTAACTTATCCAAGAAAAAAATGTCAGATTCTGAATTATGGCTTCTTATTAAGGGCCTTAAGTTTGCTCCTGCTTTCAAAGCTAACCTATTCAATTTATTTGTGCACCGTAATAAATATTTGAGGTCCCTTAGTAGGAAACACTGTTTTGCTCTTAAAGCTCAAAAAAAAAAATCAAAAAACGAAGGTTTACCTATTATACTAAATACAGATGACATGCCAGCTTTAGAACTTCTTGAATCTTTGAGGGAAGAAAATTATTTGGTAGCATCCCCTACTTTAGATCTGGTGGAAACTAACTGTGTTGAATCTTCGAATGGATGTACGGTCTCTTTTAAGAACCCCTCAAATTTCTATCCCTCACAATTCAAAGGTACTTTTGTAGAGAGCTTTTATAAAACCACCGTGAATGATTTTAAGAGATTATGTGATAAAGCAAATAGTGAGTCTCTAAAATATAATTTATCCATATTGGAAAGAAAGGCTATTAAAGATCTCCAGTTGGATCAAGAGATCATGATTAAACCAGTGGACAAGGGCGGTGGTGTGGTCATTCAGGATAGGGCTGATTATGTTTCAGAAGCCATGAGACAACTTGATGATAATCGATTTTACATGAGGTTGACTACTAACCCTACTCCTCGGTTTCAACGTGAGTTAAGGGACCATCTGGAGCTAGGTCTTGCTGATGGAGTGATTTCTAAAGATACGTTTTGGTTTCTTTTTACACAACATCCGGTGATCCCAACCTATTATCATTTACCTAAAATTCACAAATCCCTGCACAAACCTCCAGGTAGACCTATAATTTCTGGTGTTGGTTTTTGACAAGCAATTTATCTTATTTCGTGGACACACATCTTCAACCTTTTGTGTTTTCTTTAAAGTCACACATTAGGGATACCATGTCCTTTGTAACTTTTGGAGGGCATACAGTGGAAAGCTTCCTACCAATTTTTGACATGTGATGTAGAGAATCTCTATTCTAACATTCCACATGACAAAGGCATTGAAGCAGTTTCAAAGTACTTATTATCATCGGACTTGGATCCCTCATTAAGTGAATTTATTTTATCATCCATTCGATTCATTCTCCAGCACAATTATTTTCTTTTCAATTCCCAATTTTATTTACAGACACTGGGCATGGCCATGGGGACCAGGTTCGCCCCGAGTTTTGCTAACCTCTATATGGGGTGGTTTGAGGAATCTTACATCTGGGATTCTAAATTCGGGGCGAGCCTGGTCCTCTATGGCAGATATTTCGATGATTTCTTTTTTATTTGTGATGGGGATGATTCTTCTATTTTATCTTTTCTCACACATCTTAATTCCAATGATTTTGGTCTTCACTTTACCAGCAACTCTAGTAATATATCCATTAATTTCTTGGATATCACACTTAAAATAATAGAGAATTCTATCCACACAGAAACGTTTTCCAAACCAATTGACGACCATAGTTTTCTGCACTATAAAAGTGCTCATTCTAGGCCCTGGAGGACCAATATACCGAAGGGTCAATTTTTGCGAATGAGAAGGAACTGTAAGAGTGATAAAGACTTTGAGAAACATGCAACTATACTCTGTCATTCTTTTCAGGAACAGGGTTATCCAGCCACTATTTTACAACAGGCCCATAATGAGGTGAATTAAATTGATAGAAGGGATCTTTTTGCCCAGGCACTAAAGAAAAAGGATCAAACAGACACAAGATCTCTGGTCTTTATCACTCAGTATAACAGTTGTGCCCATCAGATCAGACATATTATTAATAAAAATTCAGCATTATTGGAAGCAGATGATCTACTACAGGGGTTGGCAACCTTTTTCTATCAGAGTGCCGGCTAAAATCTAGTCAAGCCCAGGTGTGCCAGTTGTGTGTGTGTGTGTATATATATATATATATATATATAACACACATACTTACATACATACAGATCTGCCTAGAGAAATTCATGGCCCCAGTACAGCAACTCCATGGGTCCTCCCTTATAGTTAAGCATGGTTAAAAAAATGTTGTGCCGCCGCAAACCATGCAAGTGGTCGTACAATTGGGGGTGTGGCAGTACATCATTGGGGGCATGTCTAGCAGGTGAAAAGCACCAGGCCACCCTCTTACAGAAAAATGCATTACTCACACATGCCCCCTTGCTCAGCAGCTTTGCTCACATATGTCCCCTCTGCCCACATGCTTTAATCACACGTGTCTCCCTCTGCCCAGCACCTTTAGTGACACATGCCCCTCTCCATCACCTTTTGTCACACATGCCCCCTCTCCAGCACACCTTCTTCTTACCTTATTCTCCACTGCACAGCATGGGAAGATATCCGGCAGCCCGCCGAGTACCATGTGACCACTGCAGTCACATGACCTGGTGTCTGAAGGTACCTGAGCTGAAGGGGATTTAGCCACTACCGATCCCCCTGCACTCAATACATTTTTTTAAAAAAAGTACTTTTAAAATATATAATTTTTTTCAAAATTAGGTCTCCAGAGGGGACTCGGGCCACCAAGCAGGCCAAAGGCAATTTGTTGCCGCCCCCTCCCCTCTCTGTGGCTATAAATATATATATATATATATATATATATATATATATATATATTTCTCATTTTATGAGGCTAATATCATATAACAGTAAGGAACCAGCAAAAAAAAAGTTATGCCGCACAGTAGTGCCCCAGTTCACATCATAGCTCATAATTGTGCCCCCAATTCATCTTATGTCACATAGTTGTGCCCCCAATTCATACCTTGCCACAGTTGCCCCCAGAAACACATAGTATGCCACAGTTGCCCCCAGAAACACATAATATGCCACAGTTGCCCCAGAAACACATAATATGCCACAGTTGCCCCCAGAAACACATAATATGCCACAGTTGCCCCAGGAACACATAGTATGCCACAGTTGCCCCCAATATCTTTTATGCCACAGTAATGCCCCCAATGATTCTTATGGCCTCAGAATTGAATCAAATTTTTTTTTAGGACACTAGTAAATGAATAAAAAATGATATCATTTTATACTTACCTCTTCCAGGCGTGAAGCGGTCCGCAAAGGTGCTTGGGAGGAACTGTTAGCCGGCACTGAACTGCTGCGCAAGCGCAGCAGTTCAGCTCTTCTCCGACTGTCATAAATGACAGCCGGAGAAGTGCTGAACTGTTGCGCTTGCGCAGCAGTTCAGTGTGGGGAAGAAATGACAGCCATTGTCATTTAGACAGCGGACAGCGTGCCAGGACTCAGGGGTCTGCGTGCCGGGGGTTGCCGACCCCTGATCTACTAGGTCCCTTGATCCGTAAGGAGAAGAATGTGGTTTTCAGAAGATCTCGCAATCTTAAGGAATGTCTGGCACCGAGTTTCTTTGGTTCTGGAAAGACAACTAATCCAACTAGTAATATACTGTCTAAAAACTGGTTGAGTACTAAACCCAAGGGTTTCTACCGATGTGGTAGGAGCAAATGCATTACATGCGGGTTTGTGGACCACAAATGTATGTCTTTCGATTCAAATTCTTCAGGAGAGAGGTTTTATATTGATAAATTTCTTAATTGTCAATCCACTTTTGTGATTTATTTAATCAATTGTTCATGTGGGTTGCAATATGTGGGTCGCACCATTCGCTCTTTGGCAGTGCGCTTCACTGAACACCGCAGGAATATCCTTAAAAATGTGAAATCTCATAGTTTATCTACGCATGTTAATGCATTTAGGAAGGGTTGTATGAAGGACCTGCAAGTTAGGGCGATTGAACAAGTAGCTATTACCCCTCAAGGTGGTGATAGATTTAATCTTCTCTGTCATAGAGAGGCATACTGGATTTTTAGGTTGAATTCCTTGGTGCCAAATGGCCTAAATGAAAATATAGAACTTAATAATATTTAACAATTATTGATCATCTAGCTGCTTATTAGCTGGCAATTTTGGCTGGCTATAAGTGTTTATGTGTGTGTTTACCTATGTGTATATATATGTATATTTGTATATGCATATGGTGAATGTATTAACTGTTGATTGCAACTTATCATTGATGTTGGGAATCTGTAGCTTCTGCCTTCAATTATTCATATCATGATTTATTGTCAGACATTTATTTGGTAGTTTTCAATTTTAGTTACTATATATTCATATTTTTCTGGTGTCAAAACAATGTAAGAGTGTTTATTTAGGAATATACATTGGTATAACCATGCAGGAGACTGTTACCTTACTCCGTTTGTTTATAGGTTCCTATGACTACATTTCAGTGTCCTTTTTCACTCAATTACACGGACACTCTGGATCATCACCAGATTGGCATGTTGCGATCCTGTGACCATAAACCTTTTTTTTCAATATCTTTATTTGTCTACCTTTTCAATGATACGAACAATCAGGATCGACATACGATTGGCTGAACGCGGTCATGTGACTTTTTGTCCTGCCTTTAAATAGTATGGCTTTTAACAGGTACACTAACAGGTACACTATTCCCCTGATGTAGCCGCAATTATCGCAGGGAAACGCGTTAGGACTGTATGTTAATCTCAGTTTTTTTTTGGACTCCTGACTGCATTTATCCCAGGATATTGCTGTACTATTAGTTCCAGCGGATTATTTCGACTTCACCTACTTCCACGCAATATATCTCCGTATATTCCAGCTTCCAGGAGAGATAAGTATCTCAGTGTCATTTTTGATCTGTTGCTGCAGACTTTTTGCAACCTAAATCTGAACTAATGACCTGGATAAAATCAATATTGCCTTTTGAGTGAAAGTAAGAATATATACCATTTTTTCAGACTGTTGCTGCAGTTTTGCATGCTATTTGGACACATCTGTCTCTTCACTACTACTAGCCAGGACATTACGAAGTGGATTGTTACTGGATTTTTATACTCTATGCTAATGATTTATTATTGTTTTTTCAACTGTTTTTAGTATTTGCAATATTTCTGTCTTTCCACAGTTGTTCAACAACCTAAATTTATTCTGGTCCGGACCAGTTTTTAATAATCAGGTAGCAACTTTTGCCTGTACTTACTAGCGGTTCATTATTAGTATTGCTACACCTATTTATACTGTGTTGAGTTTGTTTTTATGCAGTCTCATTTATGACACTTTTGTCTCTTTATTATACAATTAGTGTCTTACTAACTCTTTTTTGGGGTTCAATCACCACTGAGTTTTTATATATTGACTGTTGGACTATGTATATATTATTTTTATGCTTATATCTTTTACTAAATTAAACTATTAATTAATGGATACAGCGCTTTCCTACTCTCTTTTTGTTGTTATTTCTATTTTTGGCAAATTCAGATATCTGTAACTAGGAAGCTGCAGTCCATTGTTCATACTATTTGTATGATCATTTAGCGCCTGATATTATTAGTTTGTTTTTCCACAGCTTCAGTTTTAAGACAACCCAATACTTTGTTACCATTCTTTGTTGAAGTGGATGCTTCAGCAGTTGGGGTCGGCGCAGTATTATCCCAGAGGTTTCTTCCAGAGAAACAACTTCACCCATGTGCCTTCTTCTCTTGTAAATTTCTACCTGCCGAGAAGAATTATTCAATTGGGAATAAGAAACTTTTAGCTATGAAGTTTACTTTGACAGAATGCAGATATCTGTTGAAAGGAGCATTGTTCCCTGTGACGGTTTTTACAAGCTTCATCAGTATCTCCTCCCCTGACGCCTCCTCCAGGGAAAAGCTTTGTACCTCCTAACCAGTGCAAAAAACTTCTACACTGGTATCATTGCTCCTGGTTTATGGGTCATGCTGGCACAACCAAAGTCTTCAAAATAGTTTCCTGAAACTATTGGTGACCTACTCTTATAGCAGATGTTAAACAATTCGTAGCAGGCTGTCAAGTCTGTGCGCAACATAAAACTCCTCATCAGTCTCCAGTTGGTCCCCTGGTGCAGCTTCCAATTCCTTCCAAACCTTGGACGCACATGTCCATGGATTTCGTGATAGACCTTCCGCCATGCAAGAAATTTAATACTGTATGGGTGTTTCTTGACTTTCGAAAATGGCACATTTTATTCCGCTGACTGGTCTGCTTTCAGCTCCACTGCTTGCTCAATTATTTATCATACAGATATACCGCCTGCATTGATGCCCTCTCGAGATTGTCTCTGATCGGGGAGTTCAATTCATGGCAAAATTCTGGAGATCATTGTGTAAACTGTTGGATATTCAGTTAAACTTTTCCTCATCCTATCATCCTCAATCCAATGGTCAAACCGAGAGGGTAAATCAGGATCTAGAGACTTTTATTTGGTTATACTCATCTGCTTCACTAGACAATTGGGTGGACCTTCTACCATGGGCTGAGTTTGCCCATAACAATTTTTATCATGAATCCACGCTATCCACCCCATTTTCTATTGTGTATGGGTTACATCCTAATCTACC
>NC_134411.1:57393326-57510826 GCF_038048845.1 Mixophyes fleayi | reverse complement strand
AAAAGGGGGCTAGGCGGTAAAATGAACTAAAACATCCAGAGACTGAAGGTCAGGAACCTGGAGATTGGCCAGTTATGCCAAGAATGTCCCAGCCTCGTATACGCCTTGATAGTTATATGATAAGATGTTTTAGGTTTGGTGAAATAGGCCATATTGCTGCTAATTGTTCACTTGCCTCTGAGTCTATGCAGTGTGATACTGCTTGTGTATGGCGCAGAATGTCTTTCTTCACCCAGTGGGCCTGCACTGCAGACTGACACCCTGAGTCTGACAGACATATGTGTGTAATTACCATAGAAGGCAAAAGTTTTAAGGCTCTACTAGATTCCGGTAGCATGGTGACACTTGTGAAAGCCGAGTTGGTGAGCCCAGTAAAGCATCTAGGGGAAAGTGTTGGGGTAACGTGTATACATGGGGACACACAGCATTATGCTACCATTGCAGTGAATATAGTAACACAGTTTGGTTCTGTGATATTTACTGTGGGATTAATTCCTCGTTTGGGGTTTGATGCAATACTGGGGCGAGATTTCTCTCACTTCTGGGAGCTGTGGGGAACCCAGGTGGTTACACAAGAAAATAGCCCAGACCCAATAAATAATGTTACAGATGCGGTAAGGGTGGAAGTGTTCCCAGAATCTGAAATATATTTCCATTCTCAAATATGCTTGGTGAGACAGAAAGTGACGAGGGCAGTAGTGGAGCTCAGTTTTCTGCCTTACTTATGGACCCTCTAAGGAACATTGTCAGATTTTTTTTCACACAATTCAAATATTGCGTATTTGCCTCAATCAACTGTCTCTGCAGCTGAGTCTGTGCAAACAGCACCTCTTAATAGTGCTATTACTAATTTTCAGTTCACCAAGAACTACGGAGTAACAAACTCCTGGTTCACAGGTGGTCCATGCCCCCACCTGACTGAAGAGGAGCGGTGGCGCAGAAAAACTAACAAATTATGTCTCTACTGTGCCAGTAATGTTCACTTCTAACAAGACTGTCCTCTCCGCAGACTATGACAGCCTACACTACCGTCTTCTGTTTTTTCCCTTCCACATTTTGGATTTGTTTGCTTTTTACTTCCCGTAGCCACATTACAGCCTGTTCTGCTCCCTGGGATGAGGCCCAATCTGCCAACCCCAGTTGCCTGTCTCGAGGTGCCAGGTCCTGCCGCCTGCCCTGAGGTGCCAGGTCCTGCTGCCTGCCCTGAGGTACCAGGTCCTGCTGCCTGCCCTGAGGTGTCAGTTCCTGCCGCCAGTTCTGAGGTGCTAGTTTCCGAGTTTCCATTCAATTCCGAGGTGCCACCCTCTATCTCCAGTTCCGAGTTGCTATTCAGTCCTAAGATGCCAGTCTCTGTATCTAGTTTCAAGGTGTCACACAGTTCCGAGTCGCCAGCCTTTACCTCCTATTCTGTGGTAACACCTTTTCCTCCTATTCTGAGGTACCAGTCTCTCAATCCAGTTCTGAGGTGGCAGCCTCTGCTTCCAGTCCCGAGTCTCCACCCATTGTCTCCAGTCCCGAGCCTCCTGCCATTGTCTCCAGTCCCGAGTCTCCTGCCATTGTCTCCGGTCTTGAGCCTCCAGCCACTGCCTCTGCCTCTGCTCCCGAGTCGCAATTCGCTGTCTCCAGTTCCGAGTCGCCATCCGCTGTCTCCAGTTCCAAGTCGCCATCCGCTGTCTCCAGTTCCGAGTCACCATCCGCTGCCTCCAGTTCCGAGTCGCCAACCGCTGTCTCCAGTTTTGAGCCTCCAGCCTCTGCCTCTGCTCCCGAGTCGCCATCCGCTGTCTCCAGTTCCGAGTCGCCATCCGCTGTCTCCAGTTCCGAGTCGCCATCCGCTGTCTCCAGTTCCGAATCGCCAGCCGCTCTCTCCAGTTCCGAGTCGCCAGCCGCTCTCTCCAGTTCCGAGTCGCCAGCCACTTTTCCAGTTCCGAGTCGCCATCCGCTGTCTCAAGTTCCGAGTCGCCATCCGCTGTCTCCAGTTCCGAGTCGTCAGCCACTTTCTCCAGTTCCGAGTCGCCAGCCGCTCTCCCAAGTTCCGAGTCCCAGCTGCTGTCTCTGTTCCTGAGCTACAACCTGCTTCAGATAGGGTGCTGCCCAAATAGACTGATTTCGAGAAGGCGCTGACCTACCAGACTGCTTCCGAGAGGACGCTTCCTCTACAGTCCGCTTCAGAGACATTGCCACTTAATGTGGTTACCACTTAGTGCTGTCTGCTCTGAGTCTTCTCACAGTGCTGTCTGCTCTATGCTGATTCCTGTGACCTACAGATTAGACCCAACTCTAATCCATACCTGGCTGTTCTGAAATTTGGACCCAGCATCCAGTACCACTGCTCTGCCCGCTTCCCAGCAGCTCTGGTCAGTGTGATAGGCCAGGGGGGATCCATCCACATCAACGCTGATCCATAGGAAGAGGTCAGGGGTACCAGCCCAGGTGCACCAGTAACGGGGTACACTAGCAGCGTCAGTTACCCAGAAGAAACCCGGTTCTGAATGTTGGTAAGGAGTCCAGTGGTGGCAGCATTTGTATGCACCTCCTTCTGCGGTTAGAGGGTGCATTTGGGATACCGATAGGGAACGGTGGCAAAGTAAGCCCAGCCGGTTTCCAGCAACAACAGACAGGGTGGCGTAGGCGGTCCATCCTGTCACAGTTTCTTTTCACCAAAAACAAACCGTGTGGAGAAAAGTGCTATTGGCTTTGCAACAAACACAAAAACGGACTTTGTCGATCCTGGGTCTCCATAGAATTTGCACATATTCAGGAATTGTATTCACACAGCGAACATAATCACCCTGTGAGGGCAGAACGAACTGATGTTGCCACTGCATAACAGAACATCAGGGATGGGTCCAGAAAAAGGCAGGAGAACCCAGTCCAGTCCATTCAAACTGTGACAGCAGCAACAAGCACAGTTTATATGCCCAATCGAGCTGCCCTCAGGCAAACCGTGAATAGGGTGAGACACACTGATATGCTAGCACAGCCTACGTCCCTCAATGAAATCAATGTGCCTGACAATTTTAAAGAAATTTATGGAGAAAAATTTCTTGGAAAGTACAGCACTTTTGGAAGCGAATGGATTTTAATCATTGCCACTCAGCAGAATTTGGAAATACTTCAGGAAGCCGCATTTTGGGTGATGGATGGTACCTTCAAGTCCTGCCCTACAATATTTCACCAGATCTACACCATCCATGCTATGGTTGGTATAGATGAAGACACCCGACGTTTTGAGCCACTTGTGTATGGACTACTGTCTAGTAAAAGCCAGGAGTGCTGTGAATGTTTTCTACAAGACCTCCAGGACTATGCCAGTGAATATGACATCGGCCTGGCTGCACAGTACATCTTGACTGATTTTGAGATTGCTGCAATCAATGCCACAAAGAGCGAATTCGGAAACTGCTGCTTGTTTCATTTGGGTTACAGCATCTATAGAACCATTCAGACAGCAGGATTATCTCAGCTGTACGGCCTGTACACCGGTTTTACACTCCAGATGAGGCATACACAAATTAGAGATGAGCGCACTCGGATTTCGTGAATCCGAGCCCACCCGAACGTTTCCGATCCGAGTCGGATCCGAGACAGATCCGGGTATTGGCGCCAAATGAAAACCTGAAACCGAGGCTCGGAGTCATAATCCCGCTGTCGGATCTCGCGATACTCGGATCATATAAATTCCCCGCTAGTCGCCGCCATCTTCACTCGGGCATTGATCAGGGCAGAGGGAGGGTGTGTTAGGTGGTCCTCTGTCCTGGTAGATCTCGTGCTGTGCTGTTTAGTTCTGTGCTGTGCTGTGTTCTGCAGTATCAGTCCAGTGGTGCTGTGTGCTGTGCTCTGTCAATTTTGAGTTCAGTGGTGCTGCTGGGTCCTGTGCTGTGTCCTGTTCAGTCCAGTGGTGCTGTGTCCTGTGCTCTGTGCTTCTAAGGGCATAGTTATTTCCCCATTATTCCCAAGTGTTTAAAAAATTTAAAAAAACTTATAAAAAAAAATACAAAATTTTTTTTTTAAAAAAATTAATTACAACAAAATTTGCAAAACCAATCCTGCAGTATAAGCCCATTGGTACTGCAATATTACCAAGTTCACACATTCTGCAGTATCTTGTGCTACATATAATGGAGACCAAAAATTTGGAGGATAAAGTAGGGAAAGATCAAGACCCACTTCCTCCTAATGCTGAAGCTGCTGCCACTAGTCATGACATAGACGATGAAATGCCATCAACGTCATCTTCCAAGCCCATGCCCAATCTCCTAGTAGAGGGCATGTAAAATCCAAAAAGCCCAAGTTAAGTAAGAGTAGCAAAAAGAGAAACTTAAAATCATCTGCGGAGAAACGTAAAGTTGCCAATATGCCATTTACGACACAGAGTGGCAAGGAACGGCTTAGGCCCTGGCCCGTGTTCATGACTAGTGGTTCAGCTTCACCCAAGGATCTTAGCCCTCCTCCTCCTCCCCCCCTACAAAAAATTGAAGAGAGTAATGCTGTCAGCAACAAAACAGCAAACAACTCTGCCTTCTAAAGAGAAATTATCATAAATCCCCAAGGCGAGTCCAAGGGTGTTGGTGGTTGTCAAGCCTGACCTTCCCATCACTGTACGGGAAGAGGTGGCTCGGGAGGAGGCTATTGATGATGTAGCTGGCACTGTGGAGGAACTTGATGATGAGGATGGTGATGTGGTTATTGAAAATGAGGCACCAGGGGGGGAAACAGCTGATGTTCATGGGATGAAAAAGCCCATCGTCATGCCTGGTCAGAAGACCAAAAAATGCACCTCTTCGTTCTGGAGTTATTTTTATCCAAATCCGGACAACCAATGTATGGCCATATGTAGCTTATGTAAAGCTCAAATAAGCAGGGGTAAGGATCTTGCCCACCTAGGGACATCCTCCCTTATACGTCACCTGAATAACCTTCATAGTTCAGTGGTTAGTTCAGGAGCTTGGGCTAGGACCGTCATCGGTACAGGGACACCTTAATCCCGTGGTCCAGTTGGATACACTCCAGCAACACCCTCCTTGTCAACTTCCTCCACGATCTCCATCAGATTCAGTCCTGCAGCCCAAGTCAGCAGCCAGACTGAGTCCTCTTCAATACGGGATTCATCCGAGGAATCCTGCAGCGGTACGCCTACTACTGCCACTGCTGCTGTTGCTGCTGTTAGTTGGTCATCTTCCCAGAGGGGAAGTCGTAAGACCGCTAAGTCTTTCACAAAACAATTGACCGTCCAACAGTCGTTTGCCATGACCACAAAATACGATAGTAGTCACCCTATTGCAAAGCGTATAACTGCGGCTGTAACTGCAATGTTGGTGTTAGACGTGCGCCCGGTGTCCGCCATCAGTGGAGTGGGATTTAGAGGGTTGATGGAGGTATTGTGTCCCCGGTACCAAATCCCGTCAAGATTCCACTTCACTAGGCAGGCGATACCAAAAATGTACAGAGAAGTACGATCAAGTGTCCTCAGTGCTCTAAAAAATGCGGTTGTACCCACTGTCCACTTAACCACGGACATGTGGACAAGTGGTTCTGGGCAAACGAAGGACTATATAACTGTGACAGCCCACTGGGTAGATGCATCCCCTTCCGCAGCAACAGCAAAAGCTGCATCAGTAGCAGCATCTACAAAATGGCTGCTCGTGCAAAGGCAGGCAACATTGTCTATTACAGGCTTTAATAAGAGGCACAACGCTGACAACATATTAGAGAAACTGAGGAAAATTATCTCCCAGTGGCTTACCCCACTTAGACTCTCATGGGGATTTGTGGTGTCAGACAATGCCAGTAACATTGTGCGGGCATTAAATATGGGCAATTTCCAGCACGTCCCATGTTTTGCCCACACCATTAATTTGGTGGTGCAGCATTACCTCAAGAGTGACAGGGGTGTGCAGGAGATGCTTGCGGTGGCGCGCAAAATTGCTGGACACTTTCGGCATTCAGCCAGTGCCTACCGCAGACTAGAGGCACATCAAAAAAGCATGAACCTGCCCTGCCATCACCTCAAACAAGAGGTTGTGACACGCTGGAACTCCACCCTCTTTATGCTGCAGAGGATGGAGGAGCAGCAAAAGGCCATTCAGGCCTACACAGCCACCTATGACATAGGCAAAGGAGTGGGGATGCGCCTGAGTCAAGCGCAGTGGAGACTGATTTCCGTGTTGTGCAAGGTTCGACAGCCGTTTGAACTTGCCACACGAGAAGTCAGTTCCGACACTGCCAGCTTGAGTCAGGTCATTCCCCTGATCAGGGTGTTGCAGAAGCAGCTCGAGAAAGTGAGGGAGGAGATGGTAAACCATTGCGATTACACCAAGCATGTAGCTCTTGTGGATGTAGCCCTTCGTACGCTTTGCCAGGATCCGAGGGTGGTCACTCTTTTAAAGTCAGAGGAATACATTCTGGCCACCGTGCTCGATCCTCAGTTTAAAGCGTATGTTTTGTCTCTGTTTCCGGTGGACACAAGTCTACAGCGGTGCAAAGACCTTCTGTGTAGGAGATTGTCCTCTGAAGAGGACTGTGACATGCCAACAGCTCCACCCTCATTTTCTTCCACATCTATGGCTGCGAGGAAAAAGCTCAGTTTTCCTAAAAGAGCCGCTGGCGGGGATGCTGATAACATCTGGTCCGGACTGAAGGACCTGCCAACCATTGCAGACATGTCTACATGTCGCTGCATTGGATGCTGTCACAATTGAAAAAATGGTGGAGGATTATTTTGCTGACACCATCCAAATAGACATGTCAGACAGTCCATATTGTTACTGGCAGGAAAAAAAGGCAGTTTGGAAGCCCCTGTACAAACTGGCTCTATTTTACCTGAGTTGTCCCCCCTCCAGTGTGTACTCGGAAAGAGTTTTTAGTGCAGCGGGGAACCTGGTCAGTGAGCGGCGAAGGAGGTTGCTTCCTCACAACGTTGAAAAAATGATGTTTATAAAAATGAATAATCAATTCCTCAATGAAGTACAGCACTGCCCTCCAGATAGTACAGAGGGACCTGTGGTTGTGGAGTCCAGCGGGGACGAATTGATAATGTGTGAGGAAAAGGAAGTACACACTGTAGGGGGAGAGGAATCAGAGGTTGAGGATGAGGACGACATCTTTCCTCAGTAGAGCCTGTTTAGTTTGTACAGTGAGAGATGAATTGTTTTTTTGGTGTGGGGGCCCAAACAAACCAATCATTTCAGCCACAGTTGTTTGGTAGGCCCTGTCGCTGAAATGATTGGTTTGTTATAGTGTGCATGTCCTATTTCAACAACATAAGGGTGGGTGGGAGGGCCCAAGGACAATTCCATCTTGCAACTCTTTTTTTGTCATTATGTGACCATTCAACAGTCGTTTGCCATGTTCAAAAAGTAAAACAAAATGTCAACAAATTCAAAAAATTAAACCAAAAGTAAAATGCCCTGTTATTATTTAAAACAAGAGGTATTGACGTGCTAGAATTACTGTAGTGCTTATATGTTATAAACACTACACTTGGAAGTTGGAGGAGGTATTGTGGCCCCGATAGCAAATTTAGTACCGGGGCCACTCCACTATGCAGTCCAGATAGAGGCGTATCAGATATTAAACAACGTTGACTGTTGCTGCAAAATTTTTAAATAATATTGTGGGGAACACTACACTATGCAGTCCATAAACTTTTTGGGTGGAATTCAGACCCGTGGAGGGTTTTTTAATTATATTGTAGGGACCACTCCTCTACGCAGTCCAGATCAATTTTTTGGTGCGATTCAGACCCGTGGAGGGTTTTTTAATTATATTGTAGGGACCACTCCACTACGCAGTCCAGATAAATTTTTTGGTGCGATTCAGACCAGTTGAGGATTTTTAAATTATATTGTGGTGACCACTCCTCTACGCAGTCCAGGTACATTTTTTGGTGCGATTCAGACCAGTTGAGGGTTTTTAAATTATATTGTGGTGACCACTCCTCTACGCAGTCCAGGTACATTTTTTGATGCGATTCAGACCAGTTCAGGGTTTTTAAATTATATTGTGGTGACCACTCCTCTACGCAGTCCAGGTACATTTTTTGGTGCGATTCAGACCAGTTGAGGGTTGTTAAATTATATTGTTGTGACCACTCCTCTACGCAGTCCAGGTACATTTTTTGGTGCGATTCAGACCAGTTGATGGTTTTCTTATTATATTGTGGTGAGCACTCCTCTACGCAGTCCAGGTACAATTTTTGGTGTAATTAAGACCAGTTGATGGTTTTCTTATTATATTGTGGGGACCACTCCACTACGCAGTCCAGAAAGATAACTCGTTGCAACGTTTTAATAACAAAATTGTGAGGTGTTCAGAATACACTGTAAATTAGTGGAAATGATTGTTATTGAATGTTATTGAGGTTAATAATAGCGTAGGAGTGAAAATAAGCCCAAAAACTTGATTTTTGAACTTTTTATGCTTTTTTCAAAAAATATCCGAATCCAAAACCTTAAATCCGAACCAAAACCTTTCGGCAGGTGTTTTGCGAAACAAATCCGAACCCAAAACCTCAAGAAAATCCGAATCCAAAATACAAAACACGAGACACCAAAAGTCGCCAGTGCACATCCCTAACACAAATGTATAAATTACCATCTGGATTAAAAATAATTTTGACAATTATACATCATACAGCGATGCTGTATTCATAAAAATACTGATCAAATATTAAGGTCTAACACAATAACACTAAGGTGTAACAAAATAAAATAAGACACAAACCATGACAGCCGATGTCTAATTTAAATTACATACATATTAACTGGCTTAATGCTTTGGGAGTGTGGCATAATAAGTGACTAAAAAACATAAAATAGCAAGCATGCTTTGGAAAATGTTAACTTTGTAGGCAATGTGTGTTATTTGACATTTTTTAAGTAGGCATTTATTTTATGTCAATTATGTTTATTGTAGACATTTATTTGTTGTTATTTAGGTTTTGAAGGCAACATATGTAAGTCGATATTTAGTGTGTAGGCATTTCTTTACTGTCGATTTATATTGCTTGTAGGGATTTCTTGTGTTGTTCTTTAGGTTTTATAGGCATTGTGTGCATGTAGGCATATTATGTTTAGGGATATTTCAAGTCCTTTTTACATCACGTCTAAATTATGGCTGTCATTATTATGCCCATGTTGGTAATTTCGCGTCGTTTTATAGGTAGTCGGACTTCTCAGCATCGAGTTTTCACGCCCAACCCATGTTAACAAGGGCTGAAAAGTCTCTGGTGATTTTTAGGATGAATGCATGCTCCTTCGTTTGTGGTAAAATGACAAAGCCCATTATCTAGTTTATTAACCAGCAGGGATATTCATTGAGTCTTTGTAGGGATCTTTTTAAAAATGCACACTGTGTGACCAAATAATTTGATAATGTCACACACCAGATCCTAAATATTCTGGAAATTCAAACTGACACTACGTTTTCATGTTAAGGTACTTAGGCAACATCAGCTGCTTGATTATCTTACATCAGTCCAAGGGGGCATTTTCTAAATAGTAGACCCCACATACTGTTCCTATATTCCATATAATTTCACTGATCGTATTGCTGCCCATTTTGCGGAAATCCCCAGATTAAAAAATGAGTTTAGGGAAAAAAACATGACGATCCAGAGTATGATTTAGATTAATTAGACTGGTTGTCATGGTTAAACACTGCTAATTGGTTTAAGGGTATTGAAGGATAGTATACAGGTATTTTGCATTATTGACTCATGTACTGGTAATAATACTTGTTTGTTACATTCTAGTTAAATTGGGAATTTTGCTGATAAAGAAACTGCTAGCTGCAAAGGGCTGCTAGCTCATCCGAACCAAATTTTCCAAAGCTTTAGCTGAGACAGTTATAGGACTCGTGAAAGAAATCTCATCTTTTACTGACTATATCGAACATTGTCCTAATGGCCATCATCTGCAACCAGGAAGACTGCATAACTGTCTGCATTGCAACAGTCACCTAAAATAATAATTTGTGCTTTAAGAGACTATCCAAATGAAAATTTTGATTTCATATTTGCAATTATCTATGATAAAACCAATGAATATCAATGGTTTAAGGTTAGTGTCCTCTAATGTCCGATATGTTTAACCTAATCATAATTGCATCTACCTTATACCTTTCTTGTCTGTCTCCTTCTACCTTCCTAGTTTAAAGACGATCATGTGACACTAGCTAGATTAGTAATAGAAATGAGAAATGCTTATAATAAATTAATTATATTATAGGTTTAAGATATTTAATGATTAATTGTAGCTTATATATAGCTATATATATATTGACATATTACTAATTAATCAAATTTGCTTAAATTGCAACAAATAAGCAGGAGTGTGTAGGTATTTTTGAAAATAGGTATAGATATTAGAAGTGAGGGACAGATTGAAAAGTGAAAAAGGGACAGAGGATAGGTATATATGATTGATAACCGCATAGCATCACTAATGGATCCTTTGATCCCATAGTTTGGGAGTACATTAGGATTCCTGAATTGTGACATACGGGTTGCTATGGGGGTCAATCATTCATTGATTTTTTTGAACAAAAGAAAGGACTTAAAAGTAGAGATGGACGGACTCAATTCCCCGAGATCCGAATCCATCCGAATATCGCCTATCCGAGTCCCGAGCCGAGCAGGCTCGGTACTCTCCCGCCCATTCGGAATCGAAATCGAGGCAAAACGTCATTGTGACATATTTGTATTTCGGAGCTCGGTTCTCGCGAGATTTGAAAAGCATAAATACCAGCCTCCACAGCAATCCATCGCCATTTGACAGAGGGAGAGAGCAGGGTTAGGTCACAGGCTATATTAGCGCAGGAACAGAGCAATTAGTGTGCACATAACTGTTTTATCCTAATCTCTACAATTACAATATTAATACCATTTGCAATTATTAGAGCAGTAATAGAGGAGGATAGAGGAGGTTTTTTTTTCTTTTGTGGGCACTCCAAGTGCTTTTGTGGTGTCTCATATTCCGCAGTGTTTTACACTAAATTGTTCTGGCTGTAAAAAAATAAATCATCTTTGTCAGCAATATCTATCTAATACAATATTTTGCACTACAAGTGATTCGGGGTGTGCAATACTCCGCAGTGTTTTATAACTACTTTTCTGTCTGTCAAATAAAGTCATCTTTGTCAGCAATATCTATCTAATACATTATTTTGCACTACAATTGATTTGGGGTGTGCAATACTCTGCAGTGTTTTATAACTACTTTTCTGACTGTCAAATAAAGTCATCTTTGTCAGCAATATCTATCTAATACATTATTTTGCACTACAAGTGATTTGGGGTGTGCAATACTCTGCAGTGTTTTATAACTACTTTTCTGACTGTCAAATAAAGTCATCTTTGTCAGCAATATCTATCTAATACATTATTTTGCACTACAATTGATTTGGGGTATGCAATACTCCGCAGTGTTTTATAACTACTTCTCTGGCTGTCAAAAAAAGTCATCTTTGTCAGCAATATCTATCTGATACAATATTTTGCACTACAAGTGATTTGGGCTCATTAAAATGGATTCAAAGCAGTCCACATATGAACAGAATCCGCAACAAGGTTCTGTCACCAGTCCTGATGGTAGTGTTCCCAGTACGTCATCTGGGAAAGGCGATGTAAAAGTACATAGTCTTTTTAAATCTGGGAAAAAAACACACACTAAAAAGAAATTTACCGTGTTGAAGCGAAAAAGAAGTGTAACTGAGGAAAAGTTATCTGCCGATAAAAAAAAAATTGCCAACATGCTATTCTACACACGCAGTGGCAAAGAAAGAATGAGGCCTTCGCCTTTCTCTATTAGTGGCAGATCCAAAAATGTTACAGAGCCTTCTTCTTGTGCGGTCACTCGTCGTGACCAAGCAAGACCAAGTAATTTGCAGTCTAAAAGTGGTGCACAACTACTGTTACGTGTGAAAGCCGAGCTGCAAGAAAACAGTAAGGCATTACAGGATAATGTATGCTCTGAACCAGAAATGACAACAAACCCTGTGGAGAGTCCATCCAACAGTGGTATGTCTAATCGTGAGCATTCTGTTAGTGTACACATAAAGAAGGGCCCTTTCAGCAGTTCTGCTGATGTGTGCCTGAACAGCCAGAGTGTAGCCGGTGATACACCAATTGCGGATGCCACTTTGGAATTAGAAGAGGATGAGGGGGAGATTTGTGTAGACGACGAGGGCGCTGATGAGGATGTTGATATGGATGAGGTTGTTTGTGTAAGTCCTGCACCAGTGGCAGCAGTTATGGCACGTGACAAGAAAAAGTCCATTATCATGCCTGGCCATAAAACAAAAAAATCCACTTCTTATGTGTGGAATTATTTCTACCCAAATCCAGACAACAATTGTATAGCCATTTGTAGTGTATGTCAAGCCACAGTCAGTCGAGGGAGAGACCTTAACCATCTTGGAACCTCGTCTATGTTACGCCATTTAACGAGAGTTCATGGCAAAGTGTTGGGAAAAGCTGAAAGTTCCTCCAAAAAATTACAAGCACTCCATCATCAGCTAGGACCCTTCTGTCACCGACATCCTGACGGCTACAAAATACACCCACCACACCATCCTCATCAATATCCTCAGTAGCGCTCAGAGTTAGCCCTGCATCCCACTTATTAAGGCTGGATGACTCCTGCACTATAATTGATTCCTCTGAAGAAAGTGTTAGCCCCACTGCTGCTGCTGTCGCTGCTGCTGGGGGGTGAATCATCAGCCCAGAGGCAGCCCAAGAAAATGAGCAGTCCTACATTTCAGCAACTAACTGTGAAACAATCATTTGCTAGGGGAAGCAAATATGACAGCAGTCGCCAAGCGAATCACAGACGCCATGGCTGCCATGTTAGTGTTAGATCTGCGTTCAATATTCACAATAAACGCAGCTGGTTTTTCACAGTTCATTGAGGTTTTGTGTCCCCGCTACAGAATTTCATCGCAACACCATTTTTCCCGTAAAGCTATACCACAACTATACCAAAAAGTGTGTACAAATGTAGAGATTGCGCTGAAAAATGCCATTGTGCCCACTGTACACTTAACCACAGATATGTGGACAAGTGGAATTGGGCAAACCAAAGACTATATGACTGTGACAGCCCACTGGGTTGGTCATTCACCTTCACCAGCAGGAACAGCAGCAGCATTTACACCACTACGTAACATTTGTCACAGGCAGGCTACTCTTTGTATCACCGGCTTCACTAACAGGCATACAGCTGACAATTTTTTACGCAAACTAAGAGATGTGATTGATACATGGCTTATACCACTTGGACTCTCCCCAGGATATGTCATTTCTGATATAGCCAACAATATAGTGCGAGCATTACAGCTGGGTGATTTCCAACATATTTCCTGTTTTGCTCACACCATCAACTTGGTGGTGCAGAGCTTCCTACGAAATAACCGTGAGGTGCAGGAGATACTTTTGGTGTCCCGTAAAATTTCAGGCCATTTCAGGCATTCTGCCACAGCATGTAGGAGATTGCAGCAGCTCCAAGAGCAGTTTAACTTGACCTGCCGCCAACTTAAGCAAGAGGTGGTAACTAGGTGGAATTCCACCCTGTACATGCTTCAGAGGATGGAGGAACAGCATAATGCCATCCAAGCGTATTGCACAAGCCATGACATTGGGAAAGGAGGGGGATGTATTTCAGTCTTACACAGTGGGGAATTCTTTCAATGCTGTGCAAGGTGCTGAAACCATTTGAAGTTGTGATGTGTGAAGTGAGTGCAGATTCTGCAAGTTTGAGCCAAGTCATTCCTTTAATTAGACTAATGGAAAATCAGCTTGAGAAACTAAAGGAGGAGATGAAAGCAAGCAATTCAGCTAAGTATGTTGGCCTTGTCGATCAAGTACTTAATTCGCTTCACAATGATCTTCGAGTTATTAAGATCTTGAACTTGGATCAGTACGTTTTGGCCACTGTGCTTGATCCAAGGTTTAAGACCTACATTGAGTCTTTACTTGTAAATGAGCGAGATGTGAACTTTTGCAAGGAGCTATTGCTCAGCAAGTTGGCCGCTGAACTGGGCCTCGGCTTGACGACGTGTCCTCCTTCACTTTCTCAAGCAGCTGCTGCTCGTAAAAAATAAAATTTCCCAAAAAGAAGCAGGGAAGATGCAGGGGGCAGACCAGAACAATTTAACATCTGGGCTGGTTTGAAGGATTTTTCAAAAAAATGTGTCATCTTGCCCATAACTCCATCCAATACGAGTATAAACACGCAAAGGATGGTGGAGGATTATTTTCAAGAGGTAATTGATATGGAAATGTCAGACAGTCCCTTTCCTTACTGGGGGAAAAGGCCATTTGGAAACCCATGTACAAACTTGCTTTGCAATACCTAAGCTGCCCACCCTCCAGTGTGTACTCTGAACGAGTGTTCAGCACAGTCGGGAACTTATTCAGTGATCGCCTTAGAAGGTTACTTCCCAAAAATGTGGAGAAAAGGATATTTATAAAAATGAACTACATCTTCCACGAGGAAGGCCTTCACCATCAAAGACATCCAAGCATTGACTGTTCTCTAATGGCGGATTCAAGCGGCGATGAATTGATAGTCTGTGATGATGACGTACACACTGATGAGGGTGAGGATGAAGCTCCAAATGATGATGATAACATCTTTTTAAAACTTTCTATTTAAGTGTAGAATGCAATCTACCCCCAAAGAGGAAAGGGACTTGGGGCATTTCCATATCACGTACCGTCTTGAAAGGCTGCTGTTTTGGCAATTTCTCATTATGGGTAGGGTGTCATACACAGACTGACCCCAAACTGCCTTTGTCCATTTCAATTAATATTGTACAGTCTATAATGGCTGATTTTTTTTGTATTTTCTGCAAGTGGAGGGGGGCCTATAAAGACAAAAACCAAACTGCCTTTGTCCATTTCTTTACATATTTAACTATAAGTGTGGGGTGTAATATATACCCAAAGACGATGGCTGCATTGCCAATATGCATAGATGGAGAGGAAGACAATCTGGTTTGTGTGTAGAATTAATGAAGGCCTACCTACCAGGAATTAAACTGTATTTTATAATTTATTAGCTTTACAATTACATTACTTATCCAAGAAACAGTTGGAGCACTAAATTTGGTTATTTTATGCCCAAAAACATTGATTTTCCAACAAAATAGTAAAACAAAACCAAAACCAAAACACGCAATGGCGGTTTTGCAAAACCAAAACACGACGTTAATCCAGATCCAAAATCAAAACCAAAACACGGGGGTCAGTGAGAATCTCTACTTGAAAGCGCTAACTTGGTTTGTTCAGAAAAAATATTGTTCAGGGTCCAGGCCTATAGCTTTGCAAGTCACAATAGGCTTTAGCGGGGACGTGGATTGCTGACTGTCTCTGGACTCGTGATAGCGTGGACATACTGGCCAGAATTTGCCCTGCTAGATTTACATCTCACACGTGGACAGGACAGATAAGCTGTTTTTTACTTGATTTTATGTACGAGCAACATTTTACTAAAGTTGCAGCATCTAGGCTTGTTGCCTTTATTAAACATATCTTTTTATCATACTTCAATTTGTGATGGTGTTACACTATTGTGATATGTTTTGAGTTCCAGTCACTCTGGAGTTTCTATTGTGAGGAGTCTACACTATATCTATGGTCCAGTGATTCAACTCAGAAGGTGTCCAGAGAGGACCTATCAGCACTGAATAAGCTGTTTATATCTGGATCTTTGGTACGGGACTAATCTTTATGTGGAATTCACTTATTATGTCATACATTTAATGCACTATGTTTGGCGCCCCGTTTCTTTTTGTATTTGTGTATTAGGCTGACATCTGCAGACAGATGTTGAATGTTATTGGGAGCTGCCATCTCATACACTAAGTATAAACTATTTGATTTTATACTTTTACATTGTATTTGCACTTTGAAGCGCCATTCAGCTTGAAATCTTTGGGAGTATGCTTTAGTTTTATTAACAAGTTTCAAGGACATGCATGAACTGCAACTATGATTTGTAACAGTTGTGTCCAGTTTTCCAGGACATGTTTTATCTTTCTTTGTTCTTTGTAATATTTGCTGATGTTGGAATTTGGGTTTAACACTTGTGCAGTGCTTCAATGTCTACATCACTGAAACATTATATGTAGACAATGATTTGTCTTAATAAACTCAGAACATATACTACGCACCACTTGTGCGTGTGTATCTGTTCTCCGGCTGTTATGATATATCTTATCTGATCACTGACTACTTAAGAAACATCACTATCACCATAAACTTTTGGCAGATCTTATGCACGTCTGTGTTTTACTGCATTATGTCAACCAAAATAAACTGCATGGTGGCAGTTTGGATATGAATATCAACTATGTTTTTCAGTGCTTGAGCCAACTGCCTATAGCATGTTGGGTGAGTTTCATATATGTCCTCCTGTGTCTGCTGTAGAGAAGTTTCTAAATCCTAACATAACACTTGTTTCAGGGAAGTGAAAGCAAACATGGTGGACTTGATTATGTAATAAACATACAGTTATTTCATGTATATTATTCATCTTCTTAATAATCAGCCTTCTATGTATACTAATGTGAAAGAGTATGAACAGAAGCCTGACTCTGCTTTTAACAAACTTTTATTCAGTTAATTTCCTATTTTTTTCTTCAAAAAGTTTAGAAAAATAAAAGAAAATTCAAACTGAATTTTTCACATTTAAATAACATATAAGAGAAACAATTAGTCCCTTGATTCTGAAGTTGGCCTATTCTCTTTATTATTCCTGTATAATGGTAATAAAAATGGTTTTTCACGTGCACCACAAGCAGACAAGCCAACATCTCATATGTTTTACACTAAAAGTAGCCAGGGTGGGTGGGCTAGTTTGATTCCATGGAAACATGTCACATGTAAACTAGGGATGAGCGCGCTCGGATTTCTGAAATCCGAGCCCACCCGAACGTTGCGGATCCGAGTCGGATCCGAGACAGATCCGGGTATTGGCGCCAAATTCAAAAGTGAAACTGAGGCTCTGACTCATAATCCCGTTGTCGGATCTCGCGATACTCGGATCCTATAAATTCCCCGCTAGTCGCCGCCATCTTCACTCGGGCATTGATCAGGGTAGAGGGAGGGTGTGTTAGGTGGTCCTCTGTGCTGTTTAGTTCTGTGCTGTTTAGTTCTGTGCTGTTTAGTTCTGTGCTGTTTAGTTCTGTGCTGTGCTGTGCTGTGCTGTGCTGTGCTGTGCTGTGCTGTGTTCTGCAGTATCAGTCCAGTGGTGCTGTGTGCTGTGCTCTGTCCTTCTGAGGTCAGTGGTGCTGCTGGGTCCTGTGCTGTGTCCTGTTCAGTCCAGTGGTGCTGTGTCCTGTGCTCTGTGCTTCTAAGGGCATAGTTATTTCCCCAATATTCCCCTGTGTTTAAAAAAATAAAAAAAAGTTTTTTTAAAAAATACCAAAAACTACTTTAATATTTTTTAATTACCACAAAATTTTCACAACCAATCCTGCAGTATAAGCCCATTGGTACTGCAATATTACCAAGTTCACACATTCAGCAGTAAAAGTCCAGTGGTACTGCAATATTACAAAGTTTACACATTCTGCAGTATCAGTCCAGTGGTGCTGTGTCCTGTGCTCTGTCCTGCTGAGTTCCGTAGTGCTGCTGGGTCCTGTGCCGTGTCCTGTTCAGTCCAGTGGTGCTGTGTCCTGTGCTCTGTGCTTCTAAGGGCATAGTTATTTCCCCATTATTCCCAAGTTTTTAAAAAATAAAAAAAAAGTAAAAAATAATAAAAAATTTAAAAAAAAAAAAATATATAATAATTATAACCAAATTTGCAAAACCAATCCAGCATTATAAGTCCATTGGTACTGCAATATTACCAAGTTCACACATTCTGCAGTATCAGTCCAGTGGTGCTGTGTCCTGTGCTCTGTCCTGCTGAGTTCCGTAGTGCTGCTGGGTCCTGTGCCGTGTCCTGTTCAGTCCAGTGGTGCTGTGTCCTGTGCTCTGTGCTTCTAAGGGCATAGTTATTTCCCCACTATTCCCAAGTTTTTTAAAAATAAAAAAAAAGTAAAAAAAAATAAAAAATAAAAAAAAAAAAATATATATAATAATTATAACCAAATTTGCAAAACCAATCCAGCAGTATAAGTCCATTGGTACTGCAATATTACCAAGTTCACACATTCTGCAGTATCTTGTGCTACATATAATGGAGACCAAAAATTTGGAGGATAAAGTAGGGAAAGATCAAGACCCACTTCCTCCTAATGCTGAAGCTGCTGCCACTAGTCATGACATAGACGATGAAATGCCATCAACGTCGTCTTCCAAGCCCGATGCCCAATCTCGTAGTACCGGGCATGTAAAATCCAAAAAGCCCAAGTTAAGAAAAAGTAGCAAAAAGAGAAACTTAAAATCATCTGAGGAGAAACGTAAAGTTGCCAATATGCCATTTACGACACGGAGTGGCAAGGAACGGCTTAGGCCCTGGCCCGTGTTCATGACTAGTGGTTCAGCTTCACCCACGGATCTTAGCCCTCCTCCTCCTCCCCCCCCCTACAAAAAATTGAAGAGAGTTATGCTGTCAGCAACAAAACAGCAAACAACTCTGCCTTCTAAAGAGAAATTATCACAAATCCCCAAGGCGAGTCCAAGGGTGTTGGTGGTTGTCAAGCCTGACCTTCCCATCACTGTACGGGAAGAGGTGGCTCGGGAGGAGGCTATTGATGATGTAGCTGGCGCTGTGGAGGAACTTGATGATGAGGATGGTGATGTGGTTATTGTAAATGAGGCACCAGGGGGGGAAACAGCTGATGTCCATGGGATGAAAAAGCCCATCGTCATGCCTGGTCAGAAGACCAAAAAATGCACCTCTTCGGTCTGGAGTTATTTTTATCCAAATCCAGACAACCAATGTATGGCAATATGTAGCTTATGTAAAGCTCAAATAAGCAGGGGTAAGGATCTTGCCCACCTAGGAACATCCTCCCTTATACGTCACCTGAATAACCTTCATAGTTCAGTGGTTAGTTCAGGAACTGGGGCTAGGACCCTCATCGGTACAGGGACACCTAAATCCCGTGGTCCAGTTGGATACACACCAGCAACACCCTCCTCGTCAACTTCCTCCACAATCTCCATCAGATTCAGTCCTGCAGCCCAAGTCACCAGCCAGACTGAGTCCTCCTCAATACGGGATTCATCCGAGGAATCCTGCAGCGGTACGCCTACTACTGCCACTGCTGCTGTTGCTGCTGTTAGTCGGTCATCTTCCCAGAGGGGAAGTCGTAAGACCGCTAAGTCTTTCACCAAACAATTGACCGTCCAACAGTCGTTTGCCATGACCACCAAATACGATAGTAGTCACCCTATTGCAAAGCGTATAACTGCGGCTGTAACTGCAATGTTGGTGTTAGACGTGCGCCCGGTGTCCGCCATCAGTGGAGTGGGATTTAGAGGGTTGATGGAGGTATTGTGTCCCCGGTACCAAATCCCCTCGAGATTCCACTTCACTAGGCAGGCGATACCAAAAATGTACAGAGAAGTACGATCAAGTGTCCTCAGTGCTCTTAAAAATGCGGTTGTACCCACTGTCCACTTAACCACGGACATGTGGACAAGTGGTTCTGGGCAAACGAAGGACTATATGACTGTGACAGCCCACTGGGTAGATGCATCCCCTTCCGCAGCAACAGCAACAGCTGCATCAGTAGCAGCATCTACAAAATGGCTGCTCATGCAAAGGCAGGCAACATTGTGCATTACAGGCTTTAATAAGAGGCACAACGCTGACAACATATTAGAGAAAATGAGGGAAATTATCTCCCAGTGGCTTACCCCACTTAGACTCTCATGGGGATTTGTGGTGTCAGACAATGCCAGTAACATTGTGCGGGCATTAAATATGGGCAATTTCCAGCACGTCCCATGTTTTGCCCACACCATTAATTTGGTGGTGCAGCATTACCTCAAGAGTGACAGGGGTGTGCAGGAGATGCTTGCGGTGGCCCGCAAAATTGCTGGACACTTTCGGCATTCAGCCAGTGCCTACCGCAGACTAGAGGCACATCAAAAAAGCTTGAACCTGCCCTGCCATCACCTCAAACAAGAGGTTGTGACGCGCTGGAACTCCACCCTCTATATGCTGCAGAGGATGGAGGAGCAGCAAAAGGCCATTCAGGCCTACACAGCCACCTACGACATAGGCAAAGGAGTGGGGATGCGCCTGAGTCAAGCGCAGTGGAGACTGATTTCCGTGTTGTGCAAGGTTCTGCAGCCATTTGAACTTGCCACACGAGAAGTCAGTTCCGACACTGCCAGCTTGAGTCAGGTCATTCCCCTGATCAGGCTGTTGCAGAAGCAGCTGGAGAAAGTGAGGGAGGAGCTGGTAAGCCATTGCGATTACAGCAAGCATGTAGCTCTTGTGGATGTAGCCCTTCGTACGCTTTGCCAGGATCCGAGGGTGGTCACTCTTTTAAAGTCAGAGGAATACATTCTGGCCACCGTGCTCGATCCTCGGTTTAAAGCGTATGTTGTGTCTCTGTTTCCGGCGGACACAAATCTACAGCGGTGCAAAGACCTGCTGGTCAGGAGATTGTCCTCTGAAGAGGACCGTGACATGCCAACAGCTCCACCCTCATTTTCTTCCACATCTATGGCTGCGAGGAAAAAGCTCAGTTTTCCCAAAAGAGGCACTGGCGGGGATGCTGATAACATCTGGTCCGGACTGAAGGACCTGCCAACCATTGCAGACATGTCTACTCTCGCTGCATTGGATGCTGTGACAATAGAAAAAATTGTGGATGATTACTTTGCTGACACCATCCAAGTAGACATGTCAGACAGTCCATATTGTTACTGGCAGGAAAAAAAGGCAGTTTGGAAGCCCCTGTACAAACTGGCTCTATTTTACCTGAGTTGTCCCCCCTCCAGTGTGTACTCGGAAAGAGTTTTTAGTGCAGCGGGGAACCTGGTCAGTGAGCGGCGAAGGAGGTTGCTTCCTCACAACGTTGAAAAAATGATGTTTATAAAAATGAATAATCAATTCCTCAATGAAGTACAGCACTGCCCTCCAGATACTACAGAGGGACCTGTGGTTGTGGAGTCCAGCGGGGACGAATTGATAATGTGTGATGAGGAGGAAGTACACACTGTAGGGGGAGAGGAATCAGAGGTTGAGGATGAGGACGACATCTTGCCTCAGTAGAGCCTGTTTAGTCTGTACAGGGAGAGATGAATAGCTTTTTTGGTGTGGGGGCCCAAACAAACCAATCATTTCAGTCAAAGTTGTTTGGTAGGCCCTGTCGCTGAAATGATTGGTTTGTTAAAGTGTGCATGTCCTATTTCAACAACAGACCTCTCAACTGCAGCTCATCCCTCCTCTGCGGGGATAATGTCTCCTGTGCTCTGACACGTCACTCTGTGTACTCTCAGCCTCAGGATCTGACACTACAGCTACCATGCCTCTTGTAGCAGCCCTCACTCCAGGGCCTCTTCCATGTGCAGTGTCCCCCTCTCTCTTGGGTTCACTATAGTGGCATGGAGTTCTCCCCCTCATCCAGGGCACACATTCCTTGCCCTGGCTCAGTCACCACGCTCAGACTTCCAGGCAATGCTGGGGGAGCCTGGGAGCTTCCACCCCAGGTCCCCAGCTACAACTCTCCTCTCCTGTGTCTTCTCTCTCTTTCTGACACTTTAAAGATCGTGCCTTTAAATGAAAAAGTCAGTCTTCATTGCACGACTATGTGCAAGTGCAACAGGGACATTTTTTTGGGTTTACAAAGTCAAACAATAACACTACGACCCTGTCTGTCTGGGGTCTGTCAATGACGAATTGTCTGGAGCATGTTTTGAGGAGGTATTGTGGCCCCGGTATCAAATTGGGTACCGGGGCCACCCCACTATGCAGTCCAGATACTTGTTTGGTGGAATTCCGACACGTGGAGGGTTTTTTAATTATATTGTGGCCTCGGTACCAAATTGTGTACCGGGGCCACCACACTACGCAGTCAAGATACTTGTTTGGTGGAATTCAGACCAGTTGAGGGTTTTATTATTATATTGTGTGGACCACTCTATCTATACCACACTACAACTCTATACCACTCTATTTCCTACTTTAATTCTATTTAATTCTATTTCCTACTTTAATTCTATTACTAATTAATTACCATAAAGAGGAACAAAAAAAACCAATTTTACCAAAAGTATAATATGACTTAGAGTTACAAACACTACACTTGAAAGATCGTGCCTTTAAATGAAAAAGTCAGTCTTCATTGCACGACTATGTGCAAGTGCAACAGGGACATTTTTTTGGGTTTACAAAGTCAAACAATAACACTACGACCCTGTCTGTCTGGGGTCTGTCAATGACGAATTGTCTGGAGCATGTTTTGAGGAGGTATTGTGGCCCCGGTATCAAATTGGGTACCGGGGCCACCCCACTATGCAGTCCAGATACTTGTTTGGTGGAATTCCGACACGTGGAGGGTTTTTTAATTATATTGTGGCCTCGGTACCAAATTGTGTACCGGGGCCACCACACTACGCAGTCAAGATACTTGTTTGGTGGAATTCAGACCAGTTGAGGGTTTTATTATTATATTGTGTGGACCACTCTATCTATACCACACTACAACTCTATACCACTCTATTTCCTACTTTAATTCTATTTAATTCTATTTCCTACTTTAATTCTATTACTAATTAATTACCATAAAGAGGAACAAAAAAAACCAATTTTACCAAAAGTATAATATGACTTAGAGTTACAAACACTACACTTGAAAGATCGTGCCTTTAAATGAAAAAGTCAGTCTTCATTGCACGACTATGTGCAAGTGCAACAGGGACATTTTTTTGGGTTTACAAAGTCAAACAATAACACTACGACCCTGTCTGTCTGGGGTCTGTCAATGACGAATTGTCTGGAGCATGTTTTGAGGAGGTATTGTGGCCCCGGTATCAAATTGGGTACCGGGGCCACCCCACTATGCAGTCCAGATACTTGTTTGGTGGAATTCCGACACGTGGAGGGTTTTTTAATTATATTGTGGCCTCGGTACCAAATTGTGTACCGGGGCCACCACACTACGCAGTCAAGATACTTGTTTGGTGGAATTCAGACCAGTTGAGGGTTTTATTATTATATTGTGTGGACCACTCTATCTATACCACACTACAACTCTATACCACTCTATTTCCTACTTTAATTCTATTTAATTCTATTTCCTACTTTAATTCTATTACTAATTAATTAACATAAAGAGGAACAAAAAAAAACAATTTTACCAAAAGTATAATATGACTTAGACTTACAAACACTACACTTGAAAGATCGTGCCTTTAAATGAAAAAGTCAGTCTTCATTGCACGACTATGTGCAAGTGCAACAGGGACATTTTTTTGGGTTTACAAAGTCAAACAATAACACTACGACCCTGTCTGTCTGGGGTCTGTCAATGACGAATTGTCTGGAGCATGTTTTGAGGAGGTATTGTGGCCCCGGTATCAAATTGGGTACCGGGGCCACCCCACTATGCAGTCCAGATACTTGTTTGGTGGAATTCCGACACGTGGAGGGTTTTTTAATTATATTGTGGCCTCGGTACCAAATTGTGTACCGGGGCCACCACACTACGCAGTCAAGATACTTGTTTGGTGGAATTCAGACCAGTTGAGGGTTTTATTATTATATTGTGTGGACCACTCTATCTATACCACACTACAACTCTATACCACTCTATTTCCTACTTTAATTCTATTTAATTCTATTTCCTACTTTAATTCTATTACTAATTAATTAACATAAAGAGGAACAAAAAAAAACAATTTTACCAAAAGTATAATATGACTTAGACTTACAAACACTACACTTGAAAGATCGTGCCTTTAAATGAAAAAGTAAGTCTTCATTGCACGACTATGTGCAACAGGGACAGTTTTTTTCTTTACAAAGTCAACTAATAACACTTGGACCCTGTCTGTCTTTAACATACTTGATGGGATCTCAATGACGAATTGTCTGTAGCATGTTTGGAGGAGGTATTGTGGCCCCGGTATCAAGTTGGGTACCGGGGCCACCCCACTAAGCAGTCCAGATACTTGTTTGGTGGAATTCTGACACGTGGAGGGTGTATTTATTTTATTGTGGCCCCGGTATCAAATTGGGTACCGGGGCCACCCCACTACGCAGTCCAGATACTTGTTTGGTGGAATTCTGACACGTGGAGGGTGTATTTATTTTATTGTGGCCCCGGTATCAAATTGGGTACCGGGGCCACCCCACTACACAGTCCAGATACTTGTTTGGTGGAATTCTGACACGTGGAGGGTTTTTTAATTATATTGTGGCCTCGGTACCAAATTGTGTACCGGGGCCACCACACTACGCAGTCAAGATAGATAGATGCGTATCATAGATAAAGTACATTCAGTGGTGTGGGGCAAATTGAAAAATATTCAAAATGCACTGACATTATCAAAAACAAGAGGTTGTCACACGCTAAAACTCCAACATGTATATGATGGAGAGGATGGAGGAGCAGCCGTATGTGTAGTGTAATGCAGACCTGTTGAAGGTTTTTTATATATTTTATTGTGGTGCCCAGTGCCCACTCCTCTAGGCAGTCCAGGTACATTTATTGGTGCGATTCATAAAAGTTCAGGGTTTTTAATATATTGTGGTGACCCACTCCTCTACGCAGTCCAGGTACATTTATTGGTGCGATTCATAAAAGTTCAGGGTTTTTAATATATTGTGGTGACCCACTCCTCTACGCAGTCCAGGTACATTTATTGGTGCGAATCAAACAAGTTGATGGTTTTCTTATTATATATATTGTGGTGACCCACTCCTCTACGCAGTCCAGGTACATTTATTGGTGCGAATCAAACAAGTTGATGGTTTTCTTATTATATATATTGTGGTGACCCACTCCTCTACGCAGTCCAGGTACATTTATTGGTGCGATTCATAAAAGTTCAGGGTTTTTAATATATTGTGGTGACCCACTCCTCTATGCAGTCCAGGTACAATTATTGGTGCGAATCATAAAAGTTCAGGGTTTTTAAGATATTGTGGTGACCCACTCCTCTACGCAGTCCAGGTACAATTATTGGTGCGAATCATAAAAGTTCAGGGTTTTTAAGATATTGTGGTGACCCACTCCTCTACGCAGTCCAGGTACAATTATTGGTGCGAATCATAAAAGTTCAGGGTTTTTAAGATATTGTGGTGACCCACTCCTCTACGCAGTCCAGGTACAATTATTGGTGCGAATCATAAAAGTTCAGGGTTTTTAATATATTGTGGTGACCCACTCCTCTACGCAGTCCAGGTACAATTATTGGTGCGAATCATAAAAGTTCAGGGTTTTTAAGATATATTGTGGTGACCCACTCCTCTACGCAGTCCAGAAAGATACCTTTTTGCAACGTTTTGGACTAATAACTATATTGTGAGGTGTTCAGAATACACTGTAAATTAGTGGAAATGCTTGTTATTGAATGTTATTGAGGTTAATAATAGCCTAGGAGTGAAAATAAGCCCAAAAACTTGATTTTTAAACTTTTTATGTTTTTTTCAAAAAAAATCCGAATCCAATACCTTAAATCCGAACCGAGACCTTTCGTCAAGTGTTTTGCGAGACAAATCCGAACCTCAAAAATAACGAAAATCCGGATCCAAAACACAAAACACGAGACCTCAAAAGTCGCCGGTGCACATCCCTAATGTAAACACCATTACCCATAGTAATCAAATCCAGTATATCTTTAATAGGTTTTTTTTCATTAGATATTTTAAAGGTGATGTTTTTAGTAAGCAGAGGTATAGAGGAGAAAAACATATATATATATATATATACTAAAGACCAATCAACTAATGCACCAAATATTGGTTAGGATATATATGCCTGTGATTGCTAGGGTAATAAATAAGGCCAGTAAAGGTAGCAACTATACAAACTCCTTAGTAGCCTTTAATAACAATGGGTCAACCTTAATCATAGCAGCCAATTCTAGTGCTACCCATTAGCCAGCCAGACCCAAGGCTATGTGGACCTGGTTACGTTCAGCACAGGGAGACCAAGAAAATCATTCTCCTCTACCACTCTCTTCTAAGTACGACACACTACAGTACTGTAAAACAGAGCAGCTAAATACTTTTTACTAGAAAAATCAATTTAAATCTACAGATAAATACAATCTGTCTCCTAATCAACGAGGCCTTAACCCATGGCTGATCAGAGCTGGGCTTGTGAATTTTAATAGACAGGGACAGGAAAAATAGAGGGTAGAGCCATCTACAAACTGAAAAAAACTCCAGTACTGGTACCAGAGGTGGTAAATAGGGACCGCACAACATTAGTTCTCCTAACGAGGATCACTGTTTCATGGATAAAATCTATTACACTATTTATGAAGATTTTGGGATGGCCCACAACATTGGTGCCTACTCATTGGTCAACCCCAGAGCTAATTAAGTCTGATACGATTGGCCACTTGCATCTAAAACAAACAAAAGAGGTTGATCCCATCTACAACTAGTCCCAGAACTGAAAGTCATAAGTGGTCTTCCTAGACACCATGACGGAGTGTGGGACAGCAATTGAGTACTGAATAAGGGGTCCAAAAGACCCCTGTCTGATACATAACTAGCAACAAATACAGCATTGTAACAGGTGTAAAAGATCATTTTGATGTACTGTATATGCAATCAGTGCTTGAAGTGAAAATTTAGAAGTGACGGTGGAAATTTGGAAGTGGGGGTATGGAAAATTTAAGTGAATGGAATTTGCTAGTTTTACAATTGAAGCAGTAGGAGAAGTGACAGTGTCACTCACCGGACTGTGAGTGCCATTTCTCCTGTGTTCAGGAACCGTGGCCGTCCGCCATACTGAGGGTCTGCGCATGTGCAGCCCTTATGAAACCTTCAGTACCTGTTGATTTTAATTGATTGGATGATCAGGCAACCCTCCCTATTTAAACCACCTGTGATCATTACCTGGTTGCCTGATCTTGGAGTCTCATTCCCCATGAGCCTCTGAAGGTGTTCCTGTGTTTCCTCGTGTATTCAGCTCCAGCTGATTCCTGTCTACTACGATTGTGGTTTCCAGATCACTTCAACTCTCCTGTGTTCATCCTGTCTGCACTCAGCTGATTCCTATCTGCTACTGCTGCCGGATTCCAGACCGTCTCTACTCTCCTGTGTTCAGCGTGTCTCCCCTCCGCTGCCTTCACTACTACTGCCGGATTCCAGACCGCCTCTACTCTCCTGTGTTCAGCGTACCTTCCCTCCGCTGCCTCCGCTACTCTGCCGGATTCCAGACAGCCTCAACTCTCCCGTGTTCATCATGTTTCCAGTTTTTCTTATTACTGCTTCCTGAGTATTGCTCCGTTGATTACCAGTTACATTCCGTGCGCTGCACCAACCTCATTAACGCTTCCATCCTCCAGTGGTATCTCCTCCTGCCGGCGTTCAGCCGATCAGGTATCCCTGCACGTCTCCTTGACAGCCTGCTCTCCTGAACCGCGGTATGCATACTTTCCATTGACTTTGCTATTGTATTGCATATCCGTCTGGACTGTGTTGTGTTCATCTCCGGAGTCTTCTATCTACTGAAGCTATTGTTACTATTGACTTTGTTTCCTATTACCTGGATCGCTCTAGTGACTTTGTATACTTCAAGCAGCGCTTGTCAGTTATTATTGTATTGTGGATATCATCGTTGGATCAAGTTCCGTGTGCCCCGTGTATCCTTTGCATTACATTCATCTCCTCGTGCCCCTCCTCACATATATATAGCAGTGGAACAACTTGCTATACGCAGACCACTGACTCTCACTACCTTCTCTCTACTCCTGGACATTCCTCCTCACTATAGCAGTGGTACAACTTGCTGTACGCAGACCACTGACTCTCCTCATGTTTCCTTGTCCATCTGGTTCCTCGTGTACATCCATCTAAGTCATTACCAGTTGCTGCTAGTCATAGACTTTCCTTGAGCATTCTCTCACCATCTGCTGATTCTCCTGTTCCGTTGTCACCCTGCTACCAGAGGACCATAGTACCAGCTATATTACTCTGGTAAGAACATCATCTGGTGATATCCTGGGCAAAGACTCCTAGTGCCCGTGACAGCAAGATCAGGCACTGACAGACCCAGGAGCGGAACCTACAGCTAAAGAGATGCTGCAGTATCTGGTTACCCGTATTGAACAACAGGATGTTCGCCAACAACAATTGCTGCAATGTTGCCAGGCGTTAGCCTCCCAAAGAACGTCTGCGCAAAATATCACAGCTACTGTTGATGCTCCTGTGCCTTCCTCGGTTTCCCCAGTGCCATCCCAGGTGTCTACTGCTTCCACGCTACACCTGCCTACTCCTTCAAAATATGATGGAGACCCCAAAACATGCAGGGGTTTTCTAAATCAATGCTCAGTTCATTTTGAGCTTCAACCTCACAATTTCTCTACTCATCGTTCCAGAGTGGCCTATCTCATTTCCTTGTTTTCCGGACAAGCTCTCGCATGGGCTTCCCCTCTGTGGGAAAGAAATGATCCATTATTGCAAGATAGTGCCAAATTTATTTCCACATTTTGAAGTGTATTTGATGAACCTGGTCGTGTTATTTCCGCTGCATGCAGCATCCTCCGTCTACGTCAGGGTTCTCATACTGTAGCCCAGTACGTCATTCAATTTCGGATATTAGCCTCTGAACTTCAGTGGAACACTGAAGCCTTAATTGCCGCCTTCTGGCAGGGGCTTTCTGAGAAAATTAAAGATGCACTGACTACTCAAGAATTACCTACTTCTCTAGGAGATTTGATTACTCTTTGCCATCGTGTAGACATGAGATTTCGTGAGAGTCTGAAAAAACAACTTCATTTAAAGCACCTCTTCGCTCAAGTCCTCAAGTTCGCCAAGTTCCATCTCCGGTGATACCTATGGAGATAGGTCGCTCCAAATTAACTTCAGAGGAGAGGGACCGAAGAGTAAAAAATAGACTTTGTATCTATTGTGCTGATTCTACTCATATGCTCAATTCATGCCCTAAAAAAATCGGGAAATGCCAGGCCCTAACCAGTTCTGGAGAGGTGAAGTTAGGGTCCCTGGAGTCCTCTCCATGTTCTACGAAATTAAAAGTTTGTGCTTTTGATGTTACGGTTTCCTTTGCTACTAAATCTTTCATGTCCCAAGCACTTATTGACTCTGGAGCTGCAGGAAATTTTATTTCTAAATCCCTCGTGAATCAATGGTCCCTACCAGTGATTACCCTGAAAATACCTATTACTGTGACTGCTATCGATGGATCACGCATTATTAATGGTCTCATCACCCAGAGTACGTCTCCAGTAACCCTTCAAATTAGTGTATTACACCAGGAAGAAATTTCATTTTTAATTCTTCCTGTTACTACCAGTCCGATTGTATTAGGCCTTCCATGGCTTCAACGTCATTCTCCCCAGATTGACTGGCACACTCCTCAAGTTATGTCTTGGGGGCCTGAATGTCATCATCGTTGACTCTCTCAAGTCGTTCCTCTCAAGATACAGCAATCCTCCATTTCACCTTGTTCACCGGGACTTCCTCCTCAGTATGCTTCTTTTGCCGATGTATTTGATAAAATTCAGTCTGAACGTCTTCCTCCTCATCGTTCGTGGGACTGTCCGATTGATCTTCAACCTGGCAAGACTCCTCCCAGGGGTCGTGTGTATGCACTTTCGTTACCTGAAACTCAAGCCACATCTGAGTACATCAAAGAGAATCTCCAGCGAGGATTTATTCGACCTTCTACCTCTCCCGCTGGAGCAGGGTTTTTCTTCGTAAAAAAGAAGGATGGGTCATTACGTCCTTGCATAGATTTCCGTGGACTTAACGCCATAACTATCAAAAATCGGTATCCCATCCCATTAATTACTGAGTTATTTGATCGTATCAAGGGAGCCCGGATCTTTACCAAGTTGGATGTTTGTGGTGCCTATAATTTAATTCGAATCAGGTCCGGTGACGAATGGAAGACAGCTTTCAACACCAGAGACGGGCATTATGAATATTTAGTAATGCCCTTCGGGTTATGTAACGCCCCCGCTGTTTTCCAGGGTTTCATTAATGAGATCTTCCGGGACTTGTTATATGTTTGTGTCGTCGTCTATCTGGACGATATATTAATCTTTTCTCAGGACCTGTCTTCTCATCATCAACATGTGGCAGAGGTCCTTTCCAGACTCCGGTAAAATTCATTATTCTGCAAGTTAGAAAAATGTTCATTCGAGTTGCCCCAGATTCCATTTCTGGGATATATTGTCTCCGGAGTTGGTCTTCAGATGGATCCAGAAAAGGTGAATGCTGTATTACATTGGTCTCAGCCAACTACTCTTCGTGCAATTCAGCGTTTTTTAGGTTTTGCCAATTACTATAGACGCTTCATTCAAGATTTTTCCTCGATTGCATCTCCTATTGTGGCCCTAACTCGTAAAGGGGCCAATACTAAACAATGGTCCTCTGAGGCCCTCCAAGCCTTCCAGTTTCTCAAAGAGTCCTTCTCCTCCGCTCCTGTTCTTCGACAGCCTAATGTGACACTTCCCTTCTTCCTAGAGGTAGATGCCTCTAATGTTGGCTTGGGAGCCATTCTCTCCCAAAGATCGGAGCAACAAAAATTCCATCCTTGTGCCTTTTACTCTCTGGGTCTTCTGCCTGCGGAGAAGAATTACACCATCGGGGACAAGGAGTTGCTGGCTATAAAAGTAGCATTAGAGGAATGGAGATATTTGTTGGAGGGAGCTCGTCATCCTGTGACAATCTTTACTGATCATAAAAATTTGTCATATTTACAGTCTGCTCAATGTTTGAATCCTCATCAAGCAAGATGGTCTCTTTTCTTTTCTCATTTTGAACTAATCATAACCTTCAAACCAGCTGCGAAAAATAAAAAAGCAGACGCCCTATCTCGAGCCTTTGTGACGTCCTCAGACGTTGAAGATGGTCCTAACCACTCTATATTAGACCCCAGATGTGTTTCTCTGGCTGCTTCTTCCACTAAGGTGCTACCATTTGGGAGAACCCTCGTGCCTCCTGCTCTTAGGAAGAAAATCCTTTCATGGTTTCACTGTTCTCGTTTTTCTGGATATTCTGGTGAACGCAAGACTTTTGAAATTTTTTCTCGAAGTTACTGGTGGCGTTCTATGAGGAGAGATGTCAAAGATTTTGTGGCTGCTTGTGAATTGTGTTCCCAGTTCAAGACTCCCCGCAGAACTCCAGCGGGTTTGCTTCAACCACTACCCATTCCTTCCAAGCCGTGGACCCATATTAGTATGGACTTTGTTACTGATCTTCTTCCTAGTAAAAAGTGCAACACTATTTGGGTAGTGGTGGATAGATTTTCGAAGATGGCACATTTCGTTCCTTTGACCGGTTTACCTTCTTCATCTACTCTGGCTGATTATTTCATCAAAGAAATCTTCCGTATTCATGGATGTCCTTCCGAGATTGTTTCAGATAGAGGAGTGCAATTAGTTTCCAGATTCTGGCGGGCCCTCTGTAAGACCTTGGGTATCCGATTATCACTCTCATCCTCCTACCATCCTCAATCAAACGAACAAACCGAAAGGGTCAATCAAGATCTTGAGACTTTTATAAGGATGTTCTCTTCAGCCAACCAAGACAACTGGGTAGATTTGCTTCCATGGGCTGAATTCGCTCATAACAACATGTATCATGAATCATCTTCTAAAACTCCATTCTTTGTGGTTTACGGTCACCATCCGTCTTTTCCGGAATTTCCTGCCCTCCCGCCCACCCAAGTTCCTGCTGTAGAGACTGTGTTTCAGACCTTCAAAAATATTTGGTCTCAGGTCAAAACCTGTTTAAAGAAGACATCTGCCAGATATAAGTCTTTTGCAGATAAAAAGAGACGGGCTATTCCACCACTTAAAATCGGAGATCGTGAATGGTTATCAAGCAAAAATATTCGTTTGAAGGTCCCATCTATGAAGTTCGCTCCTCGTTTTATTGGTCCATATAGGATCATTCAAGTGATAAATCCAGTTTGTTTCAAACTTCTACTACCTAAGAACCTTCGTATTTCCAATGCCTTCCATGTGTCTTTGCTCAAACCTCTTATCATCAACCGTTTCTCGGTCCCTCCTTCAGCACCTCGGCCAGTTCAAGTTCATCAAGAGGAGGACTTTGAGATTACTCACATATTGGATGCAAAAATTTTGCGAGGAGTGCTTCGTTTCCTCGTTCATTGGAAGGGCTTTGGTCCTGAAGAGCGTTCATGGATTAAAGCAGAAGATCTCAACGCTCCAGCTCTTCTTAAGAAGTTTTATTCCAAGTTTCCGGACAAACCCGGTTCCAGGTGTTCTGTGCCCACCTTTAAAAGGGGGGGTACTGTCACTCACCGGACTGTGAGTGCCATTAATCCTGTGTTCAGGAACCGTGGCCGTCCGCCATCCTGAGGGTCTGCGCATGTGCAGCCCTTATGAAACCTTCAGTACCTGTTGCTTTTAATTAATTGGATGATCAGGCAACCCTACCTATTTAAACCACCTGTGATCATTACCTGGTTGCCTGATCTTGGAGTCTCATTCCCCATGAGCCTCTGAAGGTATTCCTGTGTTTCCTCGTGTATTCAGCTCCAGCTGATTCCTGTCTACTACGATTGTGGTTTCCAGACCACTTCAACTCTCCTGTGTTCATCGTGTCTGCACTCAGCTGATTCCTATATGCTACTGCTGCCGGATTCCAGTCCGCCTCAACTCTCCTGTGTTCAGCGTGTCAGCTCTCCACTGATTCCTATCTGCTACTGCTGCCGGATTCCAGACCGTCTCTACTCTCCTGTGTTCAGCGTGTCTCCCCTCCGCTGCCTTCACTACTACTGCCGGATTCCAGACCGCCTCTACTCTCCTGTGTTCAGCGTACCTTCCCTCCGCTGCCTCCGCTACTCTGCCGGATTCCAGACAGCCTCAACTCTCCCGTGTTCATCATGTTTCCAGTTTTACTTACTACTGCTTCCTGAGTATTGCTCCGTTGATTACCGGTTACATTCCGTGCGCTGCCCTAACCTCATTACTGCTTCCATCCTCCAGTGGTATCTCCTCCTGCCGGCGTTCAGCCGATCAGGTATCCCTGCACGTCTCCTTGACAGCCTGCTCTCCTGAACCGCGGTATGCATACTTTCCATTGACTTTGCTATTGTATTGCATATCCGTCTGGACTGTGTTGTGTTCATCTCCGGAGTCTTCTATCTACTGAAGCTATTGTTACTATTGACTTTGTTTCCTATTACCTGGATCGCTCTAGTGACTTTGTATACTTCAAGCAGTGCTTGTCAGTTATTATTGTATTGTGGATATCATCGTTGGATCAAGTTCCGTGTGCCCCGTGTATCCTCTGCATTACATTTATCTCCTCGTGCCCCTCCTCACATATATATAGCAGTGGTACAACTTGCTGACGCAGACCACTGACTCCTGTTTCCCATTGGCACCAGTTTCAAGTATCCTCTCACATAAGCAGTGGTACAACTTGCTGTACGCAGACCACTGACTTCCCCGTTACCTACTTGCACCTGGAATCCATTCCTTCACTATAGACAGTGGTACAACTTGCTATACGCAGACCACTGACTCTCACTACCTCCTCTCTACTCCTGGACATTCCTCCTCACTATAGCAGTGGTACAACTTGCTGTACGCAGACCACTGACTCTTCTCACGTTTCCTTGTCCATCTGGTTCCTCGTGTACATCCATCTAAGTCATTACCAGTTGCTGCTAGTCATAGACTTTCCTTGAGCATTCTCTCACCATCTGCTGATTCTCCTGTTCCGTTGTCACCCTGCTACCAGAGGACCATAGTACCAGCTATATTACTCTGATAAGAACATCATCTGGTGATATCCTGGGCAAAGACTCCTAGTGCCCGTGACAGACAGTATGGCATGCCACCGTATACTAGCCCACCTCGACCACTGTATGTAATCGTTGTACTTATAAGGGTTACAGTACAGTTAAAACACCAAACACTTATAATACCATCATTGATCAATTTAAAATAATTGATTTATTGGTTATAATAATTGTTGATCCTCATGTAATAAATACAAGCAACATCTTTATTTCATGTACAATTAAAAACAACAGAGAAACCAAATAATATATTGCAGAGTCTGTAAGCAATTATAAAAGTTGGAAATGTTAAAGTGTTCGCTTGTTTTAATAATTGGATGAGAAATACATATGAAATAAATTAGATACTTTAATGTCTTACTATTTTAGAGTATAAGTAACAATTGACTAGTTATTTTACATGCTCGGAATTAAATGAACCATTTATATCGCTAATGCCTCATTTACTTTATAATCCACAAAATCAAATTTATATGCACCACTGCACACACAGAAAAAAACACTTGAATTTAAAAATAACTAAAGCAGAATTCCTAGCAGCATAAACTACAAAGTACTCATAAATCACTAACTACTTACATGATGTCTCTGATATGTTGTTCCCAACTCTAGACAATGAGAGTAAACATTTTGGTCTGTATGCATATCTAGTAATATAGCCAAGCACTCAGCCAGAGGTAACCACAAGTCACCCAAAACGGTAATTCACCACTTGGCATGCTGAGGCCACCAACTGATCACTATTTTAATAAGCTTTCCCGCTGTGGACTTGATTTCCCAAACACATCGTGGCATAAAGCATGACACTAGTAGTGAGGGGGGGAGTGGTTCTTTTACAACAGCCTATGAGTACACAAACTAAAACAGAGGTACTTCTATGTCAGGTGGGTCATTCAGGGAGAACTGTTAAATGTAATATTTCTGACTAATAAATTTCATTCAGGGTTGTAACTGGAAATTACTAAGTTCCAAACGCCATTGGTGTGGTTGCTCTAGCCTAAGAATGTTTGCCCTGTTTGAATGTTTCCAGAAGATACAAACTGGTATAGAGATGTATAGCTAGATAGCCAAACAGGATCAGGGGGTAAGTGTGGGTGGATGTGAGATGTGGTAAGTAAGGGAGAGAGATGGGGTAAATAAGAGCTCTCCCTTATCTCTCTCTAGAGAGAAGTATGTAACGAGGCACAAAGGAGAGTAGATGGGGATACCTGGGATGACATTCAGGGCTAGATTTACTAAACTGCGGGTTTGAAAAAGTGGAGATGCTGCCAAGAGCAACCAATGAGATTCTAGCTTTCATTTATTTAGTGCACTCAACAAAATGACAGCTAGAATCTGATTGGTTGCTATAGGCAACATCTCCATTATTTCAAAACCGCAGTTTAGTAAATATACCCCTAACACAAGGGAGATATTAGAGGAATGTAGGAATATGGGAGATATTAAAGTAATACAGTGGGGACACAGGGTGGATAGTCCTACATAATTTAATATTTTCTATAATACGAATATATTATATATATATATATATATATATATATATATATATACATATATATATATTGTAACAAAGGGAGGCATTTTTCTGACAAGAGGCAGATAAAGTATACAAAAAGAATAAAACATTGGCACAGTTATGCACCTAGGTGGAGATTGAACCAGGTAAAAACATATGTGTAGTTTGGAGTGTGTTAACTTACATGATTTAAAAGCTGCTTCCTCTCAGCAAACAGACAGGGTGTGTCTTAGTCTAAACAGAGCCAGGGATGGGCGTTTCCTTTTAAAGGGAAGGTGGGTGTTTCACCTGCCCATCAAGCTAGGCCTGTGGGAGGAGTGTCAGGTATAAAACCCTGCTTGTTTCATTGGTCAGGGCGATCAACGTTGGGCTAGCTGGCTGATCTGGACAGAGAGCTGGACTATGTATAGTAAGCATATAGGGTCTCCATAATTGCTGTGCAAGTATACGGTATCAAAATATTATTACCATCCTGACAATAAAGAACCATAAAAAGGAAGAAGTTGTTCGCGTGTGCTTCACCAGTAGCGAGCTCTTGCCACAATATATATATATATATATATATATATTGTAACAAAAGGAGGCATTTAGCTGGCAATATGCAGAGAAAGCAGGGAAATAGAGTAAGACATTTGTGCAGTAACGCACCTAGATTCAATATAAAGACTTATGTATGAAAAGCAATAGTTTAAGTTTGGTTAACTTACATGATTTGAAATCCTTCCTCTCTGCAAACAGACAGGGTGTGTCTGTCTGTTAGTGCAAACAGAGTCAGTGATGGGCGTTTCCTTTTAAAGAGAAGGTGGGTATGTTACCTGTCCATCAAGCTAAGGCTGGGGAAGGAGTATCAGTTATAAAAGCTTGTTTGTATCACTTGTTCAGGAAGACCAACGCTGGGGTAGCTGGCTGGTCCTGAGTGAGAGCTGGTCTATGTATAGCTAGCGTTTAGGTTCTCCAAGTATTGCTGTGAAATCTGTACGGTGTCAAAACATTTACCATCCTGACAATAAAACTACATAAAAAGGAAGAAGTTGTTCGCGTGTGATTCTGCAGTAGCGGGCTCTTGCCACAATATATATATATATATATATATATATATATTAGCATAGGGAAGCATTTAGCTGGTAATATGCATTTAGTGTCACCTGCCCATCAAGCTGGGGCTGTAGGAGGAGTGTCAGTTATAAAAAGCCTGTTTGTTTCACTGTTCAGTGTGACCAATGCTGGAAAAGCTGGCTTGTGTCTAGACAGCTGGTCTTTGTTTATCTAGTGCTAAGGGTCACAAGAAACTGTATGGAATATTTATGTTGGCGACTATCTTATCATCCTGACATTAAAACAATCTATCTATATATCTACTATATGGAAAAAGTATCTGGCCACACCTGTTAATTATTAAATTGAGGTGTTTCAATCAGGTCCGTTGCCAGAAGTGTATAAAATCAAGCACATAGCTATGCAGTCTCCATTTGCAAACATTTGTAATACAAAATGGGTTGTTCTGAAGAGTTCAGTGACTTCAAGCGTGGTACTGTGATAGGATGTCACCTTTGCAAAGACGGTTTGTAAAATTTTATCCCTGCTGGATGTTCCACAGTCAACTGTAAGTGTTACTATTAGAAAGTGAAAGCGTTTAGGAACAACAGCAACTCAGCCATGAAGCGGAATACCACATACAATCAAAGAGGGATCAACGACTGCTAAGGCGCATGGTGAGTAAAAGTCACCCACGCTCTGCTGATTCCATAGCTGAAGAGTTCCGAACTTCCACTGGCATTAATGTAAGCACAAATACTGTCCAAGCAGCGGCATGCAAGCCTCACATCATCAAGACCAATGCCAAGCGTTGGATGGAGTGGTGTAAAGCACATTGACACTGGACTATGCACTAGAAACGTGTTCTGTGGAGTGTCGAATCACGATTTTCTGTTTGACAGTCAGGTGGGCGAGTCTGGGTTTGGTGGATGCCGAGAGAATGTTACCTGCCTGACTGCATTATGCCAACCGTGAAGTTTGATTGAGGAGGGATAATGATATTGTTAGGAACCCCTCCAGTCGGTACAACACAACCCGGAATCTACTCTGCCAGTCAGGTGTCCACTGGATCCCCTAGTGGTGGGGACAGACTGGGCTGCAGACTGACAGAGGGCCGTGAAGTGTTTACCGGCTGGGGAGAACCCAGGTAAACTAAGTGAAGTACAAGCAAAGGTCAAGGGCCGGCAGCAGATATCAATTCCAATAAACAGGCTGAGGTCAAGGGTCACGAGCAGACAGGAAGGTCGATAAACATGCCAGAGGTCAGGGTCACGAGATACACAGGCAAGGTCCAAATCCAGGCAAAGGGTCATACACGGTTAAACAGCAGAATATTCAATGAACAGGAACAAGGCACAGAGCAGGTCAGCAGACTGGCAACAGAAGCTATAACCGGCAATGAGGCAGCAGACCTCATTGCCTTAAGTACCCAGATGGACCAATCAGGGCTTGCACCTGGACAGTGCACACTTGCAGGCTAATTGCCTGCTGCACTAAACACCAATCAGGGCTTAGCCCTGTCACACACACCTGCAGGCTAATGCCTGCTAATTCAGCCTACAAGCTGAATCTACTAATCACAATATACGCGTGCGCGCCCGGCAGCTGGGAGGAAGTGACGCCGGGGAGGACAGGAAGCGAGCCGCAGTGGCTGTGAGTACCGCCACGGCTCGTGACAGATATCGGGCCCCTTATCTCGAGTGAAGGGCAATCTTAATGTTTCAGCATATCAAGTCATTTTGGACAATGCTATGTTTCCAATTTTGTGGCAACAGTTTGGGGAAGGCCTTTTCTATTCCAACATGACTGTGCCCAGTGCACAAACCAAGAACTAGAAAGACATGGATTGATGAGCTTGGTATGGAAGAACGTGATTTGCCCACACAGAACTAGAGATGCTCCCTGACCCCCGTGAAGTGGTTTTGGTTTTGGATCTGGATTAGCTTCGTGTTTTGGTTTTGGTTTTGGTTTTGGCAAAGCCACCCTCGTGTGTTTTGGTTTTGGTTTTGGATCAGTACTTTTTAGAAAAATTGCTAAAATATGCTAAAATGCCCTAATTTTGGTCTTTTTTGTTCCTACATTATTATTAACCTCAATAACACTATTTTCAAGTCATTTGCAGTCAATTTTGACCATTTCACAGGTTACAATATTATTTTCATACACTTTCAAATAAATACTGCAATGACCTGGCTGGATGCTAAGCAACAGAGCAATGACTCAAACACACAGCAGTTCCTAGCACATCTAGGACACATTGACACACAGCAGTGCCAGAAAAGAAAAGTGGTGCAAGATGGAATTGTCCTTGGGCCCTCCCATCCACCCTTGTTTTGGATCTTAAAAAGGACATGCACACTTTAACAAACCAAGCACTTCAGCCACAAAAGTGCTACAACTTGTGGCCGAAGTGCTTCGTTTGTTTGGGCCCCACAAAACAAGGTAACAATGGACTTAAGGAAGCTGAGGTAACAGTGCTGTTAATTAACTCTACTGTGGCAAGATGCTGTTGTCATCATCCTCCGCCTCATCCTCACCTTCATCAGTGTGTACATCAACCTAACACATTATTATTTCATCACCGCTGGAATCCACCATTACAGATGTCTCAGTATTTTGATGTAATTGGTGGGAAAGGCCTTCCTAGTGGAACTTGAAGTTAATTTTTATGAACATCTTTTCCACATTTTGAGGAAGTAGCCTCCTACGCCGATCGCTGACAAAGTTCCCGGCTGTGCTAAAAACTCTTTCCGAGTACACACTGGAGGGTGGGCAGCTTAAGCAGTGCAAAGCGAGTTGGTACATGGGCCTCCAAGTTCCCTTTTTTTCTTCTCAGTATGCAAAGCAGGTGGAGTTACGGCAGAGGTGTCACATTTTTTGGTCAATTCTTTTAGACCAGACCAGGGGTAAATGTATTAACCTCTGATTCTAGGAAATCGACGATATTCGGCGCCTTTGCCGGCAAAATTTAAGACGGCAATTTTTTTAAAGGTAAGTTTTGCCTGTAAGCACATTGCTGTTTTAAAATTTGCTGACAAAGTCGCCTAATATCGTCGATTTGCTAGAATCGGAGGTTAATACATTTACCCCCAGATGTCAAAATTTGGTGCTGAGTCATCTGCATCATCCCTGGGTCTCTTGGGAAAGCTAAGTTTTTCCTAGCAACAGTTGAGTGAGAAACTGAAGGAGGAGACGCCGTCCTGGCACGTAACACTTGAGCTGTCATCTTGCTCACCAGGAGCTCCTTGCATCTCTTCAGATCTGGGTCAGTTGGAAACAAAGAGAAGACATAGCTCTTAAACTGAGGATCAAGCACAGTCGCCAAAATGTAGCCATCCGATTTCAAGATTTTGATAACGCTTGGATCCTGGCGAACCGAATAATGTACTTGATCTACAAGTTCGACATACTTGGCGCAATTGCTTTGTTTAATCTCCTCCTTCAGTTTCTCAAGCTGCTTTTCCAAAAGTCTAATTAAGGGAATCACTTAACTCAAGCTAATAGTGTCTGAACTCACTTCACAGGTTACTACTTCGAATGGTTTCAGCACCTTGCACAACACGGAAAGTATTCTCCACTGTGCTTGACTAAAATACATCCCTCTCCTTTCCCAATGTCATGGCTTGTGGAGTAAGCGTGGATTGCTTTTCGCTGTTCCTCCATCCGCAGAAGCATATACAGGGTGGAATTCCACCTTGTCACCACCTCTTGCTTCAGTTGGTGACAGGGCAAATTAAATTGCTCTTGTAGCTGCTGCAATCTCCTACACGCTGTTGACGAATGCCTGAAATGTCCAGATATTTTACGGGCCACAGACAGCATCTACTGCGCGCCCCTGTCATTTTTTAAAAAGCTCTGCACCACCAAGTTTACTGTGTGAGCAAAACAGGGAATGTGATGGAATTCACCCAGCTGTAATGCTCTCACAATATTGGTGGCGTTATCAGAAATGACATATCCTGAGGATAGTTCAAATGGGATAAGCCATGTTGCAATGACATTCCTTAATTTAAGTAACAGTTTGTCAGCTGTATGCCTCTTAGTGAAGCCGGTGATACACAGCGGAGCCTGCCTCTGACAAATGTGATGTACTTGGGTACTTGCTGCTACTGTTCCTGCTAGTGAAGGCAAATCACAAACCCAGTGGGCTGTCACAGTCCTATAATCTTTATTTTGCCCAGTTCCGCTTGTCCAGATATCTGTGGTTAAGTGTACAGTGGGCAGAATGGCATTTTGTAGCCCAATAATTACATTTTTACGAACCTTCTGGTAGAGGTGAGGAATAGCTTTTCTACTGAAATGGCATTGTGTTGGAATTTGGTAACGGGGACACAAGAACTCAAGTAATTGTCTAAGGCGTCTGGATGTAGATGAGAGAAGGGTCCTAGCTGATGATGGACTGCTTGTTGTTATTTTTTTGCATAGGTTTCTGATTTTCTCAACATCTTGCCATGAACTCGCTTCAAATGGAGTAACATTGATGAGGTTCCTAGATGGTTAAGGTCCCTACCTTCACTGACTGTGGCTTTACATATGCTACTAATGGCTAGACAACTGTTGTCAGGATTTGGGCAAAAATAATTTCACACATAAGAAGTGGATTTTTTGGTCTTATGTCCAGACATGAGAATGTCCTCCTTCTTCTCACGTGCCAGAACTGCTTCCACTGGTGCAGGACTTACACAAGCAACATAATACTCATCAACATCCTCATTAGCGCCCTCATTGACTACACAAATATCCCCCTCATCCTGTTGCAATTCCAAAGTGGCATCCTCAATTGGTGTATCACCGGCTTTACTTGGGCTGTTCAGGCACACATCTGCAGAAATGCTTAAAGGGGCCTTCTTTATGGGTACACTATCAGAATGGTCACAATCACACATAGCACTCGTGGATGGACTCTCCTCAGGGATTTGTGTCATTTCTGAATCTGAACATACATTTTCCTCTAATACCTTATTGTTATCTTCCAGCTCTGCTTTTACATGTAAAAGTATTTGGACACCACTTTTGTCCAAATGAGAAGGTCTTGCTTGGTCATGACTGACCTTACAAATAAATGCCTCAGTGACAGTTGCAGAACTCGCACTCATAGAGAAAGGCGAAGGCCTCATTCTTTCTTTGCCACTGCGTGTGCAGAATGGCATGTTGGCAATTTTATTTTTTTCTGCAGATAACTTTGCCTGTATTACAGGTTTTTTTTCTTGACCAAGGTAAAAGATGTTTTTTTACATTTTTGTTCCCTGACTTAAATACACTATGCACTTTTACGTAGGCTTTACCAGATGACGTAGAAGGATTACTATCATCATGACTGTTGCCAGCAGCTGGCGCTCCTGCTGTTCTGTGTACTGCTGGGGAATCCATTTTAATAACACCGTACACTTTGACTGCAAATTCAGAAGAAAAGCCTGCCAGGCCTAGCATTTGTATTACAGCAACGACACTTAGCAATGGAGCAATCCTCTCTGTGTGTGACCTATATAACACCGTACAATTTCACTGCAAATTCAGAAGAAAAGCCTGCCAGGAGTAGTAATTGTATTTCAGCAACGACACTTAGCATTGGAGCACTCGTCTTTGTGTGTACTCTATATAACACCATACAATTTGAGTGCAAATTCAGAAGAAAAGCCTGCCAGGCCTAGTATTTGTATTTCAGCAACTACACTTAGCAATGAAGCACTCCTCTTTGTGTGTAACCTATATAACACCATACAATTTGACTGCAAATTCAGAAGAAAAACCTGCCAGACCTAGTATTTGTATTTCAGCAATGAGAATTAGCAATGGAGCTCTCCTCTTTGTGTGTTACCTATATAACACAGTACAATGTGACTGCAGATTTACAGTTTTACACCAAGCCTGCCAGCCCAAGTACTTGTATTTCAGCAATAATAATTAGCAATGGAGCTCTCCTCATTATGTGTTACCTATATAACACAGTAGAATGTGACTGCAGATTTATAGTTTTACACCAAGCCTGCCAGCTCAAGTATTTGTATTTTAGCAATGATAATTAGCAATGAAGCAATGGAGCTCTCAAAAATGTCACTGTACATTCTGTTGAACAATGCTACCCCCTCCTCTTTCTATTCTATCTAGCTTGCTGCCCAACTGTCAGAGTGTGCTACCCCTTCTGTGTCCCTCTGTGAAATGGCGCTAGATCGCTGTGGAGTGCGGTACTTATAGAACTTAAAATTTGCGAGATCCGAGATCCGACGACCTAACAATGAAGTTTTGCCTCATTTTCGATTCCGAAAAAGTGGGAAAAAGCCGGCTCGGCACTCGGATATGCTGAGTTCGGGTGTGTTCGGTTCTCGGGGAACCGAGCCTGAGCATCCCTACACAGAACCCTGACTTCAACCCCATTGAACACCTTTGGGATGAAGGGATGAACTGGACCAGAGATTGCGAGCCAGGTCTTCTTGTCCAACATCAGTACCTGACCTCATAAATGCTCTACTGAATGAAGGGGCACAAATTCCCATAGAAACACTCCAACATCTTGTGGAAGCCTTCCAAGAAGAGTGGAAGTTGTTATAGCTACAAAAGGGGGACTATCTCCATATTAAAGTATATGTACTTGAATACAATGTCAATACATACAGTCCCTGTTGATGTAATGGTCAAGTGTCCGAATACTTTTGTCCATATAGTATATATATATATATATATATATATATATATATATAGATAGATATGGTAGATTCAATTAGAACAACGGAGTCCGTGCATTATAATTTCTCAGCTGATTTTTGCTCGCAACGCTATGTGCCGCGAGCAGAAATTGCTGAGAAATTACCATAGTAATGGTAATAATTTGCGGGCCGTATTGTTCAAAGGGATAATGCTGCTAAAATCTACTCCTATAAGTTGAATAAATTATAATTTAGACAACTGTGGATTAGTTGACAGCCCTTACTGTTTGGTCAATACAAATATAAATATAATAATATAGGCTGGATTTGACTTCTATCCTTCTTAAGGAACCAAATTTGGAGATGAAGAAACTGTCAAGGACTGTTTGTAGCCGATTGTACAATGTGAATACTGTGGCAGCTGCAGGATATTTTCTTATGGTAGATTTAAAAGCTTTTAAAGTTTGATGTCCGGACAGTTGAAAATAATTATAGGGAGAGTTGCTAGATTCCACAATTAACTCCTGTTTAGTGCTTCAGAACTAACTATTGGTGAACTGATCACTAGTAATATTGGGATAGTGGTGAGATTGATTCTGCTTCACTGCACCAGAGATCTGTCACTTCACCCACACCGCCATTTGATTGAAATATATTATTCCTCTCGTTTTAGAGAGAATCAAACAGCAAACAGGATTTGGTGTTCATCATAGTTTGGATTAATTAATTTGCAAGTATTAACACATAAAAATATGCATATCAACATTTGAATGTATTACATTTATTCACTTTAAGTATTTACTCATATATGAATGATCACACATGTTAGCAATAATATACCAGCAGTACTGCTATTTCATATTATATTTAATGTTTATTGAATTTTTATAATAAATGTGATGATTTTACATTTTGCATTTTACATGTATATTGCATATTGTGTAATTGGTCGCTGATTTTTTTATTAATGCTAAGTGTTTATTTAGTGCAGCTTAAACTTTCTTTGGTTTTTCTATACTTGCTTACATAGTCAGACTCTTTAATTAACAGTAGCTTTACATACACATAGACCTATATTTATTATCATTAATTTATATATTTAGCGCTAAAGATATTTTCCTATTTTTCTATATCCCCAAAAAAACTCCCTCTATTATACTGTTCCAAAATTCTTATCATCTAAAATTTTGGGGTTATAATGTAAGACTAAGATCAACACTATTCTTACTGATTCTTACTCATATTTTGGATTGAGAAACTAACCTTGCCATACAGAGACAGAACATACCATCACTGCGCTCCATAGCTAAATTTGGGGGAGAACCCGGCAATTGATGTCAAACCCCATTAAGGGCATCACTCAAAAGAGTAAATTGGGGGCCTCGCCCTACGATCGGATCATTTTAACATCAGCACTTCTGCAGCTTATGTCTCAGAATTAAAATATGTCTTCTATTGAGATCTGTTGAATGGGAGTAGAAGCAGTGGCGAAGCTACTGTTGTTGCAGGGTGTGTTCTGGCTATGGGGCCCGGAGGTGATAATGACTTAGTGGTGCTGGTAACTCAGCTCCCAAGGCCCTTGCTATGCTTTTATCAGCATTGACGGAAGGAGGGGGGGGGGGGGAATAAAAAACATGCACCATCCATTGCACATGCAAAAAGCAAAGAAGAGCAAAGAGGTGGGCATAAGGAGGATGGCTGCCCCTCCCCTAAACTTTGCTCTGAAGCCATGCAACGGAGTGTTACCTCCCTAAGAGCATTGATTCCTTTAGCAATACAGAGTCCTGGCTTTGTGTAAGCTGGGATGTGGGGGGTGTAAGGCAATACTAAGGAAGATTTTGTAAAATGGACAACTGCTTTAACGTTTTTGTAATTTTACAGAAAAACACATATTGACCTCTTGGCAAATTAAACTTTTATCCCTAATATAGATCTCATGAGGTGAAATTACCTTGAAAATTAGTTTATAATTCATTACATTTAGCATTTTTTAAACGTTCCTTATATATGTAACATGAAGGAAAAGAGTTGGTTATTTAAGTTTTACTTATTTTATTTTTTGTTTACCTCTTGGGATAAAATGGGTGTTGTATCATTTTGTAAATCATTTACTTTTTCACTCACATTGCATGCCAGGTTATTGTTCCTTAGGAGATAATTTTGTATCTATTAAATAAAACAGAGGAGTCATTAATGTAGATCAATCACATCATTCTGAAATATTCATTTTGACATATGCTTTTCATGCATTTGGCATTAAACAAAAATAATAATAATAATAATAATAAAATGTGGCTGAAACATATTTTGGACACAGATAGAGTATTTTAATACAATAGGTAAATCTTGTATCTGAGAGATCAAACTTGACAATTAAACTGCCTATATTTGTCCAAAAGCATAATAATAGAAAATGAGTAATTCTAAGATGCTCTGTTTATATTCAGCCTGTCACTTTCTCTAGACAGTAGAGGTAACATCAAACATAAGGACAAAGCTATAGAGGGTACAAGGGCCCCACTTACCCTGAGGGCCCCATTTTGCTCTCAGAACAGCAGAGTATGTGCATTGCGTTTTCTACCTAGAGCACAGCAGAGGACCTGGGTAGGGAGGCATTGCCGAGACCCTACACAAATTTTGTTATGAGGCCTGGTGATACATTGTTCTGCTCCTGATTGCACCCACATAACATGTAAACCAGAAAAGCATTGTAGATGTTTAAAATTTTAGAAATTGCCTCTCTTAACAGATAGAATCCACTAGTATCTTTGGATGCTAGAAAATATATAAAATATTATCCATATGTCAACTAATAAATATATTTTGTTCTAATAAATATACAGGATAATGAAAAAAATAGCTCAGATTAGCTATGTACCTTAATAAACTTAACAACATTTCAAGAGTATTGCTAGCAAAATGTAATGTTTTAAAATAGCGATTAAGAAATTAAGAGATTCCTCATTTTAACCCCTTTACCACTGAGGCTTTTCTCAACACTGTCCGGGATCTATTTTTGCATTTTTTTGGGCTGATCGCATTCCAACATCCATAAAAGTAATTTGTTAATGCAGTACCAACATAAATTATACTTTTTTTTCCTGTCAAAAGACATTGCATTTTCAGTTAAAACCATTAGTTTGCTTATGCCTCCTCGCACAACAAAGATAATCTACCCAAAATGGCGAAGAAATGGCTGTTGGATAGAAACCATTCATGGCAGTAGAAATCTCCAATATATGTCAAATAGATCATGAAACACTCTAAATACATTTGATTATTATTTTTTATAAATTATATCATCATTAATATAAGTTGTCATAGCTCACTGTCTGTTCCCACCTGGCCCACCTCTTCAATTTATCCCTCTCGTCTGGTACACTTCAAACTTGATCCCACCTCCCTGTCCAATTACCACCCCATTTTTCTCCTCCCTTTCGCCTTTAAGTTACTTGATCGCCTAGTCTACAGCCATCTCACTAACTACCTCTCCAATAACTCCCTCCTTGAGTATCTCCAATCCGGTCTCTGGACCCTTCACTCCATGGAAACTGCCTTAGCTAAAGTCACTAATGACCTTCTATCTGCCAAATCTAAAGGCCACTGCTCCCTCCTAATCCTCATGGACCTTTCTACAGCCTTCGACACAGTCGATCACCCTTTCCTGCTGCATACCCTTCGCTCCTTTGGCCTTTTTGACAGTGTCCTCTCTTGGTTCACCTCTGATTTCTCTAACCTCTCCTTCTCTATCTCTAACTCTGGCTCCTCCTCTTACTCTTCCCCACTTCCCATAGGAGTCCCTCAGGGCTCCGTCCTTAGCCCTCTGCTCTTCTCTTTGGACACCTCTTCAAAGGGTGATCTTATCAGCTCCTTCGGCCTCCAGTGCCACCTCTATGCTGATGACACCGAAATCTACCTTTCCTCTCCTGCTCTTTCTCCTTCCATCCTCAAAAAAGGTGTCCTGCCATCTCTCTGCTATTTCCTCCTGGATGGCCCAACATTTTATCAAACTTAATATGGCCAAAACAGAATTTATTACCTCCCCCCCCTCTAGAGACTCCTCTCCTCCCATCCTCTCCACCACTATTGGTTCTACCATCGTCTCCTCTTTACCCCAAGTTCACTGCCTGGGGTTCACTTTTGACTTCTCCCTCTCCTTCACCCCTTACATTCAATCACTCATCCAATCCTGCTTCTTCCATCTCCGCAATATAAACCGGATTACACATTCCTCTCCAAGGAGGCCACCAAAACTCTCATCCACTCTCTGATTATTTTCCGCCTTGATTATTGCAATCTCCTCCTCACTGGCCTCCCCCTTACCCATCATACCTCTTCAGTCTATACTTAATGCTGCAACCCGACTCATCTACCTCTCCCACCGGTCATCTTCTGCCTGCCCTCTCTACCAAGCTATAAACTGGCTCCTTCTCCACTTTAGAATCCTCTTCAAACTCCTCACCCTTACATATAAAGCCCTCTCTAACTCCACTGCTCCATATCTCTCCAACTTAATCTCCACTCATACTCTTTCTCGCCCACTGCGGTCTTCCAATGACCGCCGCCTCATCTCCCAACTGGTCACCACCTCTCATTCCCGCATTCAAGACATCTCCCATGCTGCCCCCTTTCTCTGGAACAAGCTCCCCTGTTCTATCAGGCTGCCACCTAGCCTGTATAACTTTAATTGCTCCCTCAAAACCCATCTGTTCAGGCTAGCCTACCTTTCCTCCGCCTAACCCTGCTCTCTTACAACCCTCTTCTCTATTTTGCTATACTATCCTCACCAGTGTCGGACTGGAGCATGAAGAGCCCACGGGGAATACAATGGTGGAAGCCCACCAAAGGGGCTGTGGCTAGCCACAAGAGAGGTGTAACCAAACCACTAGAGGGGGTGGGTAAGCCCATAAAATACAGCCTGCACCATAGTGCCATCACACACATATTACATTGCCATAAGTGCCCGGTGCAATCACACACACATTACTGTGCCCCTTCATTACCATGTTATGCCTCCTTATGATCACACTGCGCCCTCCATGTTGCTTGTGCTCCCCCCTTCACCTGGCCCCCCTTCATCAGTGCCATGAAGCTTTTGCTCCCCCTTCATCACACTGTGCCATGCTGCTTCCCCCCTTTATCACTCTGTACCATATGCTTGCCCCTTTCTTCACTCTGTGCCATCCTGCTCCCCCCTCACTCTGTGCCATCCCGCTATCCCCTACATCACTCTATGTCATTCTGCCTCCCCCTTTATCACTCTGTGCCATTACCCCTTCATCACACTGTGCCATCCTGCTCCCCTCTTCATCCCTCTGTGCCATACTGCTCCTCCCATTACTCTGTGCCATCCTGCTACCCCCTTCATCACTCTGTGACATTCCCCCTTCATCACTCTGTGCCATTCTGCCCCCCTTCATCACTCTGTGCCATTCTGCTCCCCCCTCATCACTCTGTGCCATCCTGCTCCCCCTCATCACTCTGTGCCATTCTGCTCTCCCTTCTTCATCACTCTGTGCCATGCTTCTTTCCCCCCCTTGTCTCCATTTCTTTACTTACCTTCTTATTGGCTTCTTTTTTCTCTTCTCTTTTCTTCTCTTCGTGTCTTCTTGCTTGCTTGCTGGCTCCTCTCTGCGCCACTCCTCACTGAATGTTGGGCATGATGACGTCACACTGCGATCAGGTAAGTTTTTGTTTTTTTTCAGTAACCTGCTCCACCCCACCAACGAAGAGGGCAGAGCCATTAGGCTTCGGTGCCCACCGGGGAATACCCCGGCTCCCAGGTGGGCCAGTCCAACCCTGATCCTCACTATACCTCGCCCCCTCCTTCTTATTCCTTTGCGTCCTTCCCCTCAGTGTTCTCATTCCTCATCCCCTATTGCCACTATATGTCTCCTGTTAGTCTCCCCTCACCTTTAGATTGTAAGCTCCCTTGAGCAGGGCCCTCTTTCCTTGTGTCCTTCTTCTCCTGTTTACCTTTAGCACTCCGCCTCTTCTCTCTATTTATTCCCTTGACTCCTAGCCCCCTTATTTTTGCTCTTCTCTAGTGCCTCATCTTCGCTATCTCTGCCTTTATCCTGTAACTAGTACCCCACTCTACTAGGCCCTGGCGTATCCCCTTTTTCGCTCCCCACCTTCCTCCTTCACTTCCCTTTCTACCTGTAGACTGGGAGTCACTTCAACCTCTTTGCCCTGCGCACCTTTCTCTGCCAAACTGGTAATTAGCCTGATTAAAGTTGAGACAGCCATAGGCTGTAGGGTCCACTCACCTTCCACCCTAATGGACGGTAGGCAAAAATAACTGGTCCCTAATTTAAAATCTGGATTCCTTCACCCCTCCCCACCAACATGGGATTTTTCAATGCCTGCATTGTAATCTAGATCAATCCAAATTATATCATTTTGATTGTGATATGCTATTAGTTTTTCTTTATCAGTTCATAAGTGCAATTTTTACCACTTTCTTTCTAATTTTTTATGTCTATAACTAATATCTGCTACATTTATCTCTCTCTCTAGAATAAATCTAAATGCATACCTACTCCTCATACACATTCCCCTTTCAGAGTAGCATTCAGGCAAAATTATTAGTGTCTACCTTTAGTAGCCCTTGTTGCAATCACCACCTCAAAGACTTCACTTAATACTATAAACTGTACATATTATTTAGGGCACATTGATATCAGTAAACAAGATGATGTTCATACCAACCTGATGCAGTGCATCTTCTGTTTTTCCTGGATTCAATCGGTATGCTTGTGATATGTCACTTATTGGGAAAGGCATTGACATTAATGAGTAATTCCTGCAAATTGTGAAATTAGAAAGTATTTAATGTAGTATTCATAGTAGTAGAAAATTGATCCACTTTATTTTAATGTGGCAAAAATTTGCCAATAATCATAATTACTTTTAAAGTAAAAAAAACACATATAAACACATGTGATGTATAGTAATGTCACATATTTCAGCTAAACAGTAAAAAGTCTAACTTTTGTTGCTTTATATGCTTTTAAGTTTATTAATTTTATTCCTTCCATATGACTTATTGGCAATATAACATCTACTGTGTCCAGTCAATAGACATCAACACATCACATCTACCCACTGAAACAATTGGGTAATTACCACTAATACTATTCCATTTTGTTTTCAAAACTACAGATTTATCACTTTCATAGAAATCTAAAGCAAATGATTGGGATCATAACACTAAGAAAACATGTGTAGTAGTAAACCAATATATATAGTTGCTGATGTATGCAATCATTTTAATAAATCTCTATAAAATGTTTTAAGTATAATTATCAAAATGTGTTTTACATTATTTTCTATTTTAAGTATGCTATATAACCACACTCCATGCTAGCAAAAATGATATAATCTAAAATGCATGCAGAATAATTTCCATATATTTAGATGGGGTAAAAGACAAAGTTGTCTTTGTAAACAAGACAACCGCTACGTAGGTTAATATGTAAATACTTTTCCCAAATTCCAGTGGTTTTTCCAGTAAGAGGTTATGACAAGACAGAACTACCAGATATCTTCTTTTGTGCATATTACTGTCCTGTACCTCAAGCAAATGCCAGAGTTGTTTGGGAACATTTTCAGAACCTTAAATGGAGTATGGTACCATCTGGTAAGTAAATTATAATTACCGCCATGGGTTATTGTGCTAATTTGTGCTTTTTATCTTCTAATAACTTTTTAGCCATCTTTATCAAACTAATGTCACTGATCTCTCATCTAAATATGCTAGGACATCCTAAGAGATGACTGCCTTAAGTATAGTTGATGAAAACTAAAAGAAGCAAATGCTCTCTGCATCATTCAACAATCCAAGCCAGTGGTGAGAGACCCTTCTGTTTTGCCATGGTGTCCAAAATAGAAGCACAACATATTTTAAACAGCCTGAAAAGTTATTTGTTAACAAAGAATTTTAGGATTGAAGTTGGCTTCACTCAAACAGCAAAATAGATATATCTACACTAACAAAGGACATATGTTGTCACTGAAAACTAAAAATAACTTTCAAAATGGAAATCAATTTTGCACAATATATTTTACAGCAATTTGCTGTTAAATAATTTTTGAGCCTCACCCACTGAGTCCCTATTACATTAAATTTTACTTTTAGTTTCTCCATACCTTCTTTAGTTGACATGAAGAGATACAGGCTTTCTACATTCAGAGTCGTCAACAAACAACTACTATGTAAACATAAATCTTGAATCTTAATGGAAATAAAACTGGGATATCTTTGATGTAGAAACATTGTGTCATTGCTAAAGAAAATTCCTGCAGAGTCTGTCGTACCTACTTGGACATATTACTATATATTAGCTGACAATTTCCCATTCTATATTTTGTTTAAAATGTATGTAAATCCTCTTTTTTCCACTAAATCAACTGCCTATTCTATCTTCAATGGTCCGAATGTGATTTTTTACTATTTTGCAGTTTATTCTTATGCAAAATCTTCCACATTGTTAATTTATTGTGCCCTTCCCTTGCTATATTAAAAAGAAACAAGCAAATAGGCTTTCCAATTTCACAGATCACAAAAAAGTGCTCCATTTCTAAATCAGTTGCAAAAATAGTCTGTGATACAAGTTGGATAAAAGGACAATCCCTTTACTGAGAACTGTTAGTATATTGTCACAGTTGTGGGAGAGAAATTTAAGATGATTCAATCAAAGTACTACACATGACTTTTCATTTGTGGCATATGGACTTGTGTTTCAAAGTGGATAACTTCATGTATGCAAACTGCTTTATGGAAACAACAAGTAGGCTTAAGACCAAATATCCTCTTATAAATCAGCAGAGAGGTAATATGATTGTAGCAATGTATATTAAAGAGTAAACATTCAGCCATCAATCAGTTAAGATTTCTTAATTACTGAAGAAATTCCAGCCCCTAAAAGAAGAGGAAGTAGATTACACAGATTAAAACTCAAGGAGTTTTTCTGAATTAAAACACTTGAAACCCTGAATCCAAAGGGATAAAGATTATGATTCATGTTCTAGTTGCTTCTGCATGTTTAAAAGACAAGCAAATTTATGATTGGACATATTTTGCAACAATGAGATAAGTAACATGCTTATAGGTTATGGGAACCATTTATTTATGGAACTTCTTCCATGGACGTCTTGAATGTGCCATGTGAAACAGTTGCTATTCCTCTGTAGGGTATATCAGTTACTGAGATGGAAGATTCCCTGCCCTTGGTAGTGTAAGCTATTATCTTGAGTGCTGATTCTGTACCAAAGCTAAGTGAAACTTTTTCTATCTAAGTTGCTGGTGTTCTGTTAATGAAATTTGATAATTTTACAATGGAAAAGTAGAGATATGGCATACCACCATATACCAGCCACTTCAACCACTATATTGTACATATGTTTTAATTTTTCTTGTAATACAATTACCTTGATATATAAGGTTCTATTTTGAATTGAACAAAACCTCTGTCCTTTAAAAAACTGCAGCTTATACATGTTTAAAGCTCAAAATTACTCATAAGCGATTGTTTGCTGTGGTTTAAAAATAAACAATTTTACCTTTCCATTGCATGGGCTACATCCAGAAACCCAAAAGCCGTTGTATTATTTCTGTCCCAAATTAATGTCCTGTTGGAAATGAAAACATAGGTAACATACATTGTCTACTTTTCGGGAGTAAAAGCAACATCAAATATTAAGCATAAAGATGCTCAAGCAATATAAGAGGTATGTGAAAAATGGATTTACTAAATTAATTATGTTTATCTTTCACTGCTGCAAACTATGGGCTCTCTGTTCCAGCATTAAACCGCCACAGTGCTGCAGTTTGTGAGCAGAGCACCATATGTCAGAGATGTTACTTTACCTCCTCACTCCAGTGAGATTGCTGAGCCAAAGCAACTGAGAGGAGGTTAGTATTCATTAAGTTATTTATTAACAGTCATAAATATAGCTCCACGCAGCTCAAAGCTCTTTGCAAATAATATTTTTAATCCTTCACATCAGTACTTGCCCCCAGTGGAGCTTGCAATCTATGTTCCCTACCATACAGAAACACACTACTGTTAATTTCATCAGAAGTCAATATGCCTACCAGTATGTCTTTGGCAAGTGGGAGGGAACAAAAGAATGTGATGGAAACCTATGCAAGCAAGAGGAGAATATACAAACTCCACACAGATAGGGTCCTGGTCAAAACTGAACCCACGATCAAATCCAGTACTGTGAGGCAGTAATGCTAAACACTGTGCCATCATGTCAAGGAAAGAAAAGAAATATGCCACTGTTTTATTTTCCTTTAATTCATAGACCCCCCCATGTCAATTTATTGAAGTCGAAGCTTTTCCGCTTTTCCTTTACTAGTGGTCTTATCGTTTGAAGTACATACTATTTGGAATTTCAACACAGTCGCTTTCTGCTGTCTCCCTTGATCAATTATCGCCTTATTTTTATCCCCTCATATCCCCTACTGTCATTTTGTGTAATTTCAACACCCTGATTGATATTCCACATTCTTTTTCTGTTTCCAAATTACACTAACCTCCTCTCTTGAGCTCTCCCATTAGACTGACTCTGCTATTTATTGTGATGGCCACTTTCTTGACCTGTTTTCTCCCACATTTGTTCAGTTACATTTCTTTAACCCTCTTTTCCTCTCTCTCAGACCAATCACCTGATCACCTGCATTCTCTTCTCCACCACTTTGCACTGTAACTCTACCAAGTTCATACCCATAAATATGTCAGTTTTATTAATTTTAAACAACTTTCAAATCAGAGCCGTAACGACGGCGGAGCGGGCGGTGTGACCGCCCAGGGGGGCACAGCCGCCCGATACCTGCCTCTGTGCCCACAATTCATTCAGGGCATCAAAAGCAGTGCAGTGGAACGCATTTGCGTTCCAAATGCCGAGGTGACCTGGAAGAAAGTTGGTTTCATCCCCGCTGACGAGCGGGTCATATCCGGAGCCATGAGCTATCACGCTTACTACAGGAGCGTTTAGGAGATCCTAATAAGCAGGTCTGTGTTTTGAATTTTTCACGTGCTGTCTATTGTGATTCCCTCCGGAGGGTGAAGACAACATTGGGTAAGAAGTACGTTGTTTAGTTTGAACCGCAGAACTATTATCACTATCCGCTTCAGAGAACTAGGTTATTGAATCAATGTATCCAGTTGTAACATATTGGACTTGATTATCATTACGACTACAGAGGCACAATTTCTGATCTATACTGGATTTGACCCCGAAGTGGTATAATTTGGAGTTACAGTCCTTTCAAACAAGACGTTTTTTGATTATATATTTTTATTTTTTACACTTTATTTTTTACTTTTTATTTATTTTTATTTTATTTTTCTACCTGTTTTTGATCTGTGACTATGAGTTTTCTATCCACTTGTATGAGGCTAGAACAATTATTACAATCCATCTGTTACCTCAGTACTGAAGGTTTGTCTGTATACCGGGTCCACTGGACCTAAATGCTGGCTGGTTATATGTTTTTTTATACACTCTGTTTTTTATATATTCTATTTGTGTATAGATTCCTCCAATTGTACTGTCGGTAAATAAAACACTGTTCCTTTTGGATTGCCTATGTTTTCAATATTCTCCGTTGGTTCTTGACAGATTCTCCATTTATATTGATATAAACACCAGTGATAGAGGTTTTTCGCAGCGCAACCTGTTTTGTTTGTTAGGATCTTTCCGAAGACCTTGCAGGACAGATCAATAACCTTTATAATCAAGTTAGCAATGGTCTGTGAGAGGCAGCTTGACCCTTCCTGTCTGCTGAAAGGATGACAAATTCTGTTTTTCTCCACTGCTCTGTAACATCCAGAGCCATAACTAGGCAGGTGCGGGCAGTGCCGTCACCCAGGGCGCAAGCCCAAGGGTGCGCAGTTGCCCGATACCTGCCTCTGTGCCCAGGCGAACCACAGCTCTAATCTCGGCAGTTTTCCCCACAAGCAACAATTAATTCCAGGCATCAGAAGCAGTGGAACGCATGTGCGTTCTGGGGTAAATGCATGGACTGGGGTAAATGCATGGTCCTCCAAGGAACCCACAGACCGCAAGTGCAAATACTAATTAACCACTGTGTTTGACATGTGGTGCCACTGGTATTTAACCCAGTGCCATATATCTATATAGATATAAATATATATACATGCATTTGGCTTTTCATGCATTTGAAAATATGTGTAACAGAATTTTTTCAGTAAAGTGCCAACCACACCCCCACATTAGGTTGGCCACACCCACTCGGCAAATGTCACGCCCACTTAGATGGGGGGCGCCGGTGCCCTGTCTCGCCCAGGGCACTAAAATGTCTAGTTATGGCACTGCTTTCAATCTCTCTGCAACAACATCTCGACCCAGTTTCCACATTCTCTCATTCTGATTTGACAGTCTCACATCTTAATAACCTCCTAGCAATAACCCTTGATCAAGTGGCTGCAGAATCTATTTTCTTCAGCATTGAACAAGACCTCACTGTGGAGCACAAAGGAAACATGTTACCTACATAATATACTTCCAGTGTCTCATATCTATCTGCTCAATTTTCTAACCCCATACACTGTTGTAACATAGAAACATAGCATTTGGTGTCAGATAAAAACCGCTTGGCCCATCTAGTCTGCCCATTTTTTAATAAACCTATGGTAACCTCAAACCCTATTTGGTCCTTTAATCTTTGCAATGGTATCCTTATGTCTATTCCAAGCATGTTTAAATTGCTCTACTCTTTTAGCCTCTACCACCTCTGATTGTAGGCTATTCCACTTGTCTACTACCCTTTCTGTGAAATAATTTTCCTCAAATTTTCACTGAACCTACTTCCCTCCAGTTTCCGTGTATGTCCATGTGTTCTAATCATTCTTTACCTTTGAAGAATGTTTCTCTCCTGTACCTTGCTAAAACCCTTGATATATTTGAAAGTTCATATCATGTCCTCAAATTTCCCTTCTCTGCTCCAAACTATACATATTAAGATCTTTTAGTCTTTCCTGGTAAGTACACAGTATTCTAGATGAGGCCGTATTAAATGATCTATCAAGTGGCATTATTACTTCTTTCCTTCTGCTACTTATTCCTCTCCCTATGCAACTAAGCATCTGACTTGCCTCCCTCATTGTTTTGTTACATTGCTTTACTGCCTTTAAGTTAACTGAAATAGTGACTGCTAGAACCCTTTCCTCTTCAGTAGTTTCCATTATAGTGCCATTAATACTATATTTAGCCTTTGGGTTTTTCATACTTCACTGTCACTAGCTGTCACACAACGGTCTCCGGGTATCTCCACTCGAGGATCTCCCCATTGTGCATGCTGTCCTGTCAGCAGCAGTCTGCGCTTGTGCTACTGCCCCACTTGTGTTACCTGGCCTATCTGGTCATTGGTCAGTACTCCTTTATAAGGCTCCCCCCCTCACCTTTCAGTGTTGGTTCTTCGAGTCTTCTCCTGGCCTGAAACAGCTCCCTTCTCTTCATTGTGATCAACACCCGCTACCTATTCCAAATGCACCGCTGACCTCCGCTGATCCGTTCCACATCCAAGTGGTAATAGCTTTGGTTCATCGTCTGCTGCATATCCTGTGTACCACTGACCTCTGTATAGCTACCCCTCCATGGATTGCCCTGTACTGGGTTATCACCTCCTCCTCTGCAGTGTTCTACTAGAGACTCATGTACCTGTCCTTCATTGGGCCTTATTCCTCTATGTCAAGTTGCCTCTCAAAGTTACCTCTCTGCTCTGTGTTAATGGGAACTTCCCTAGGGGGCCGCGACCTGCAAGGTGGAAGCCGCTAAGCCCAAATCTCCTTGCGGTGATCCCTGGTGAATACCTTCTGCTCTGTTAGACTCCGCGCCTCTGAGTAAAGTCTAGCCAATACCAGCTGAGACAGCATGATCTCACTCATCCTTCATGCCCAACCTGACACTATCCAATAAATAGTATCCTCTTATCCAGAGTGACATCCTGCACAATTACACTCCTGCATCCTCTTGTATCTTCTTTTAAATTGATCTCACAAATGAAGATGTCTCTAACCTTTTTTTCAACTCCAACTCTACTACCTGTCCACTTGACCAAATGCCTTTTCAAATCATCCTCAGGAGGGACATCAGCATAAAGTGATTTCAAGTAATGTCCAAGGTGAGCAAATGGTAGTAGGTAAAAACGATGTTGTGTTCCGTTTCTTGGTTAAACGTAATTAAATTACCTGTCTGTCACGGGCACAAGGAGTTCTGCCCAGGATTCACCAGTTGATAATGCTTACCAGAGGGGCGGGGTTTACACAGCGGTCCTCTGGGCAGTAGGGTGAATAGTAGGAACGTATATAACAGCAGATGGAGAGAGAATGCCAATGGAATAAATGAGAGTCAGTGACTTGCAGCTATACTGGTAGGAGAGTCAGCGACTTGCAGCTGTACTGGTAGGAGAGTAGAGTGGACATGAACAGGTGAAGGAAGGTAACGGGAGAGTCAGTGGTCTGCGTATAGCAAGTTGTACCACTGCTGTGATGAGAAGACTTGTCCAGGTGCAGGTAGGTAGCGGGAGAGTCAGTGGTCTGCGTATAGCAAGTTGTACCACTGCTGTGATGAGGTGAGGACTTGTCCAGGTGCGGATAAGTGGAGGAGTGATAAGAGTCAGTGGTCTGCGTATAGCAAGTTGTACCACTGCTGTGATGAGGTGAGGACTAGTCCAGGTGTGGATAAGTGGAGGAGTGATAAGAGTCTATAACTGTATAAATACAATTGGAGAGCAGAGGAGCTAGTCCCAAACAGATATGCAGCATCACAGCTAATAGTCTATAGCGGGTATGTATACCGCTGCTGAGTAGAGAGGCTTGTCCAAAGCGGATATGCAGGATAACAACTGATAGCAGCGATATGCATACTTTTTATTGACTGAGTAGAGAAGCTTGTTCAAACAGATATACAGCGTAACGGCTAATAGTCTATAGCGGGTATGGATACCGCTGCTGAGTAGAGAAGCTTGTCCAAAGCGGATATGCAGGATAACAGCTGATAGTCAATAACAAGTATGCATACCGCTGCTGAGTAGAGAGGCTTGTCCAACAAGGATATGCAGGCACATCAGGAGAGCTGAGAGACTGTAGCGGGTATGGGAACCGCCGATGAGCAGAGCAGGTAATCCAGCAGACAGCTGAAGACACGAGCAGGACACAGAAGTCAGTAGCGGGTATGGGAACCGCCGATGAGCAGAGCAGGTAATCCAGCAGGAAACTAAAGATATGAGCAGGACACAGGAGACACCTTCAGAGACTTACAGGGAATGAGACTCAAGATCAGGCCACAATACCATGGCCACAGGTGCCTTAAATAGGGAGAGGTGATTGATCCACCAATTAGGTTAAAAGCAAGGTCATAAGAGTTCATGGATCCTGCGCACGCGCAGACCATCAAGATGGCGGACGGCCGTGGCTCAGGACAGGCGCCGGCAGGAAGGATAGAGAACCACGCACCAGTGCAGTGACAGTACCCCCCTTTTAAAGGTGGGCACAGAACACTTGGAGCCGGGTTTGCCAGGAAACTTGGAGTAATTTTTTTTTAGAAGAGCTGGAGCGTTTAGATCATCTGCGCGGATCCAAGAACGCTCCTCTGGACCAAAGCTCTTCCAATGCACTAGGAAGCGAAGAACTCCTCGCGAAATTTTGGCATCCAGAATATGAGTAATTTCAAACTCCTCCTCTTGATGAACTTGTACTGGCCGAGGTGCTGAAGGAGGAACAGAGAAACGGTTGATGATAAGTGGCTTGAGTAATGACACATGGAAGGCGTTGGAGATACGAAGGTTCTTAGGTAATAGTAGTTTGAAGCACACCGGATATATCACCTGAGTGATTTTATATGGACCAATGAAATGGGGAGCGAACTTCATGGACAGAACCTTCAGGCGAATATTTTTGGTAGAAAGCCATACGCGGTCTCCAACTTTAAGTGGTGGAATAGCTCGCCTCTTTTTATCAGCAAAACATTTGTATCTGGCAGATGTCTTCTTCAGGGAGGATTTAACCTGAGACCAGATAGTTTTGAAACTCTGACATAAACTCTTCACTGCAGGAACTTGGGTGGGAGGGAGGGCAGGAAATTCTGGGAGAGACGGATGGTGACCGTATACCACAAACAATGGAGTTTTTGAAGATGACTCGTGATACATATTGTTATGGGCGAATTCAGCCCATGGAAGCAAATCTACCCCGTTGTCTTGGTTGTCTGAGGAGAACATCCTTATGAAAGTCTCAAGATCTTGGTTGACTCTCTCGGTCTGTCCATTTGATTGAGGATGGTAGGAGGATGATAGTGACAATCGGATACCCAAGGTCTTGCAAAGGGCTCGCCAGAATCTGGAGACAAACTGCACTCCTCTATCTGAAACAATCTCAGATGGACATCCATGAATCCGAAAGATCTCCTTGATAAAATGGTCAGCCAGAGTAGATGATGAAGGTAATCCGGTCAACGGAAAAAAATGTGCCATTTTCGAAAATCTATCCACCACTACCCAGATGGTATTGCAACTTTTGCTAGGAGGAAGATCGGTGACAAAGTCCATACTAATATGGGTCCATGGTTTAGAAGGAATGGGTAGTGGTTGAAGTAATCCCGCCGGTGTTCTGCGAGGGATTTTAAACTGGGAACAAACCTCACATGCGGCCACAAATTCTTTGACATCTCTCCTCATAGAGGGCCACCAGTAGCTTCGATAAAGGATTTCGAATGTCTTGCGTTCTCCCGAATGTCCAGAAAAACGGGAAGACTGATACCACGATAATATTTTTTTACGTAGAGATGGAGGCACGAGGGTTCTCCCAAATGGTAGCACCTTTGTGGAAGAAGTGGCCAGAGTAACACATTTGGGATCCAATATGGGATGATTAGGACTATCCTCAGTGTCAGAGGATGCCACAAACGCCCGAGATAAGGTGTCTGCTTTTCTATTCTTGGAAGCTGGTTTGAAGGTTATGATAAGTTCAAAACGAGAAAAGAAAAGTGACCATCTTGCTTGACGAGGATTCAAACACTGAGCTGACTGCAGATATAACAGGTTTTTGTGGTCAGTAAAAATAGTTACAGGATGACGAGCCCCCTCTAGCAGATATTTCCATTCCTCTAATGCTGCTTTTATGACCAACAACTCCTTGTCCCCGATGGTATAGTTTCTCTCCGCAGGTAGAAGACCTCGAGAGTAGAAGGCACAAGGATGGAATTTTTGTTGCTCCGATCTTTGAGATAGAATGGCCCCTAGACCAACATTAGAGGCGTCTACTTCCAGAAAGAAAGGAAGGGTCACGTCAGGCTGTTGAAGAACAGGTGCGGTAGAGAACGCCTTCTTGAGGAAGTGAAAGGCTTGAAGGGCCTCAGAGGACCATTGTTTAGTATTAGCACCCTTACGGGTCAGAGCCACTATTGAAGAAGCAATGGAGGAAAAACCTTGAATGAAGCGTCTGTAGTAGTTTGCAAACCCTAAAAAGCGTTGGAATGCTCTGAGGGTAGTTGGCTGGGGCCAACGTAGTACAGCGTTCACCTTCTCCGGATCCATCTTTAGACCCACTCCGGACACAATATATCCCAAGAATGGAATCTGGGATAACTCAAAGGAACATTTCTCTAACTTGCAGAATAATGAGTTTCTCCGGAGTCTGAAAAGGACCTCTGCCACATGTTGATGATGAGTGGGCAGATCCTGGGAGAAAATTAATATGTCGTTCAGGTGGACGACGACACAAACATACAACAAGTCCCGGAAGATCTCATTCATGAATCCCTGGAAGACAGCTGGGGCGTTACACAACCCGAAGGGCATAACTAGATATTCATAGTGTCCATCCCTGGTGTTAAAAGCTGTCTTCCATTCGTCTCCGGACTTGATGCGGATTAAGTTATAAGCGCCTCGGAGATCAAGTTTGGTAATTATGCGGGCTCCCTTAATGCCGTCAAAGAGCTCGGTAATTAGCGGAATAGGGTACCGATTTTTAATGGTAATGGCAATAAGTCCACGATAATCTATACAGGGTCGTAATGACCCATCTTTCTTCTTAACAAAAAAGAACCCCGCTCCAGCGGGAAAAGTGGAAGGTCGAATAAAACCACGATGGAGATTCTCCTTGATATAATCAGATGTTGCTTGGGTCTCTGGTAGCGAGAGAGGATACACACGACCCCTAGGAGAGTTCTTGCCAGGTTGTAAATCAATCGGACAATCCCACGCCCGATGGGGCGGAAGGCGTTCAGACTGGATTTTATCGAACACATCGCGAAGGAAGCATACTGTGGAGGAAGACCCAGCGGACATGGTGTAATAGAAGATTGATTTATTTTGAGTGGAATAACTTGAGACAGACATCTATGATCACAATCCGGACCCCAGGAAGTGACATGAGGAGTGTTCCAGTCAATCTGAGGAGAATGAAGTTGAAGCCATGGAAAGCCAAGTACAATGGGACTGGTGGTAACAGGAAGGACCAGCAAAGAAATTTTCTCCTGGTGTAAGGCTCCGATTTGAAGGGACAATGGAGTCGTACATTGAGTGATGAGACCATTAATTATGCGAGAACCATCGATAGCGGTGACAGCGATAGCTGCTTTTAAAGGAATCACTGGCAGGAACCATTGATTCACTAGAGAACTAGAGATAAAGTTTCCAGCAGCTCCAGAGTCTAGAAGCGCTTGAGACATAAATGACGTGGTAGCAAAGGAAACGGTAACATCAAAAGCACAGATTTTAGAATCCATAGAACATGGAGAGGACTCCAGGGACCCTAACCTTACCTCTCCAGGACTGGTTAGGGCCTGGCATTTCCCGACCTTCTAGGGCATGAGTTCAGTATGTGAGTATAGTCGGCACAATAGATGCAGAGTCTATTTTTCACTCTGCACTCCCTCTCTTCAGATGTTAGTTTAGAACGTCCTACCTCCATGGGTTCTACTGGAGGTGGAAGATGACGAACTTGAGATGCTGAGCGAACAGGCGCTTTGGTAGAAGTTCCTCTTTCGGAATCTCTCTCACGAAACCTCATGTCTACAGGGTGGCATAGAGAAATGAAGTCGTCCAAGGAGGAGGGTAACTCTTGTGAGGTCAGTGCGTCTTTGATCTTGTCAGCAAGACCCTGCCAGAAGGCAGCTATCAGCGCCTCAGTGTTCCACTGGAGCTCGGAGGCAAGAATCCGAAATTGGATGACGTACTGGGCTACTGACCGGGATCCTTGGCGTAGTCGGAGAATACTGGAAGCCGCAGAGATAACACGACCAGGTTCGTCAAAAATTCTTCGAAATGTAGAAATAAACATGGCACTATCTTCCAATAAAGGGTCATTTCTTTCCCACAGAGGGGAGGCCCATGCGAGAGCCTGTCCGGAAAACAAAGAAATGAGATAGGCCACTTGAGAACGATGAGTAGAAAAGTTGTGAGGTTGAAGTTCGAAATGAATGGAACATTGGTTAAGAAAACCCCTACAGGTTTTCGGGTCTCCATCATACTTAGAGGGAGTAGGCAGGTGTAGCGTGGAAACGGTAGACACCTGGGATGGCACTGGGAAGAAGAAAAAGGTACTGAAGGATCAACAGTAGCTGCTACATTTTGCGCAGGGATTCCTCGGGAGGCTAGAGCCTGACAACATTGGAATAACTGTTGCTGTCGAACATCTTGTTGTTCAATCCGAGTAACCAGGTACTGCAGCATCTCTTTAGCTGTTGGTTCCAATCCTGGGTCTGTCATGGCCTGATCTTACTGTCACGGGCACTAGGAGTTCTGCCCAGGATTCACCAGTTGATAATGCTTACCAGAGGGGCGGGGTTTACATAGCGGTCCTCTGGGCAGTATGGTGAATAGAAGGAACTTATATAACAGCAGATGGAGAGAGAATGCCAATGGAATAGATGAGAGTCAGTGACTTGCAGCTATACTGGTAGGAGAGTCAGCGACTTGCAGCTGTACTGGTAGGAGAGTAGAGTGGACGTGAACAGGTGAAGGAAGGTAACGGGAGAGTCAGTGGTCTGCGTATAGCAAGTTGTACCACTGCTGTGATGAGAAGAGTTGTCCAGGTGCAGGTAGGTAGCGGGAGAGTCAGTGGTCTGCGTATAGCAAGTTGTACCACTGCTGTGATGAGGTGAGGACTTGTCCAGTCGCGGATAAGTGGAGGAGTGATAAGAGTCTATAACTGTAAAAATGCAATTGAAGAGCAGAGGAGCTAGTCCCAAACAGATATGCAGCGTCACAGCTAATAGTCTATAGCGGGTATGTATACCGCTGCTGAGTAGAGAGGCTTGTCCAAAGCGGATATGCAGGATAACAACTGATAGTCAATAACAAGTATGCATATCGCTGCTGAGTAGAGAAGCTTGTTCAAACAGATATGCAGCCTAACGGCTAATAGTCTATAGCGGGTATGGATACCGCTGCTGAGTAGAGAAGCTTGTCCAAAGCGGATATGCAGGATAACAGCTGATAGTCAATAACAAGTATGCATACCGCTGCTGAGTAGAGAGGCTTGTCCAACGAGGATATGCAGGCACAGCAGGAGAGCTGAGAGACTGTAGCGGCTATGGGAACCGCAGGTGAGCAGAGCAGGTAATCCAGCAGACAGCTGAAGACACGAGCAGGATACAGGAGTCAGTAGCGGGTATGGGAACCGCCGATGAGCAGAGCAGGTAATCCAGCAGACAGCTGAAGACACGAGCAGGACACAGGAGTCAGTAGCGGGTATGGGAACCGCCGATGAGCAGAGCAGGTAATCCAGCAGGAAACTGAAGATACGAGCAGGACACAGGAGACACCTTCAGAGACTCACAGGGAATGAGACTCAAGATCAGGCCATGATACCATGGCCACAGGTGCCTTAAATAGGGAGAGGTGATTTATCCACCAATTAGGTTAAAAGCAAGGTCATAAGAGTTCATGGATCCTGCGCACGCGCAGACCATCAAGATGGCGGACGGCCACGGCTCAGGACAGGTGCCGGCAGGAAGGATAGAGAACCATGCACCAGCGCAGAGGCACTCATGGTCCGGTTAGTGACACTGTCCTTTCTTCATATAGATATCTTTGTCATACCTGACAAAAGTTCGGAATGAGAGAAGGAGGACACACGCAATAATATTTATTAGAGATGCTCACTGACCTCCAGGTATTGGTTTTGGTTTTGTTTTTGCCAAAACCGCCCTTGCGTGTTTTGTTTGGTTTTTTTTGCTATTTTTTTACAAAATTCCATTTTTTGGGCTAAAATCACATAATTTAGGTTTTATTTTGTACCTACATTATTATTAACCTCACTAACTCTAATTTCCAGTTATTTCCATTCAATTTTTACCATCTCACAGGTCACAATATGCTTTTCATACACTTTCAGCCAAATACTGCAGCGAGCTGGCTGGATGTTATGTGACAGAGCAACAACACAAACACACTGCAGTTTATATCACATCTAGAAAACATTGCCACACACCAGTGTCACAAACTCACAATAGAATATTAATACAAGATGGAATTGTCCTTGTGGCCTCCCACCCACCCATATGTTGAATCATACAAAGGATATGCACACTTTAACAAACCAAGCACTTAAGCAACAAGGGCTGCCACTTTTGTGACTGAAGTGCTTGGTCTGTTTGGGCCCCTACTAAACCAGCTATCAATACCCTAAAGGCAGGTTAGACCAACAGTGCTGTCAAATGTCTACACTGTCAAGATGTTGTCGTCATTATCTTCAGCATCATCCTCACCCTCATCAGTGTGTACATCATCATCACAGACTATTAATTCATCTCAGCTGGAATCCGTCATTACAGAAATGTCAGTACTTGGATGCATTTGCCGGTAAAGGCCTTCCTCGTGGAAGATGTAATTCATTTTGATGAACATCATATTTTCCACATTTTTAGGAAGTAATCTCCTATGTTGATCACTGACAAGGTTCCCGGCTGTGCTGAAAACTCTTTCTGAGTACACACTGGAGGGTGAGCTTAGGTATTGCAAAGCGAGTCTGTACATGGGTTTCCAAATTGCTTGTTTTTCCTCCCAGTATGGAAAGGGACTGTCTGACATGTCCATTTCAATGAACTCTTGAAAATAATCCTCCACCATCCTTTGCATGTTAATAGTAGGATCGGATAGAGTTATGGCCTAGGTCACACTTTTTTTTGCTAAATTCTTTCAAACCAGACCACATGTCAAACTGTTGTCGTCTGCTACCTGCGTCATCCCTGCTTCTCTTTGGAAAGTGCAATTTCTTACGAGCAGCAGCTGTCTGAGAAACTGAAGGAGGAGACATCGCCAAGCCACGGACCACTTGAGCGGTCACTTTGCTGACCAGGAGCCGCTTGCATCTCTTCAGATCTCGGTCAGTTGGAAGCAAAGAATCTACGTAGGTCTTAAAACTAGGATCAAGCACAGTTGCCAAAACATAGTGATCCAACTTCAAGATTTTATTAACTCTTGAATCATGGTGAAGCGAATTAAGTACTTGATTTACAAGGCCAACATTCTTTTGCGGAATTGCTTTCATTCATCTCCTCCTTCAGTTTCTAAAGCTGATTTTCCATACCTCGAATTAAGGAAATGACTTGGCTCAAGCTAGCAGTGTCTGAACTCGGTTCACACGTCACAACTTCAAATTGTTTCAGCACCTTGCACAACACAGAAAGGATTCTCCACTGTACAAGACTGAAGTACATCCCCCCTCCTCTCCCAATGTCATGGCTTCTACAATACGCTTGAATGGCTTTGCGCTGTTCCTCCATCCTCTGAAGCATGTACAGGGTGGAATTCCACCTTGTCACCACCTCTTGCTTCAGTTGGTGACAGGGCAAATTAAATTGCTCTTGTAGCTGCTGCAATCTCCTACACACTGTTGACGAATGCCTGAAATGTCCAGATATTTTACGGGCCACAGACAGCATCTACTGCGCGCCCCTGTCATTTTTTAAAAAGCTCTGCACCACCAAGTTTACTGTGTGAGCAAAACAGGGAATGTGATGGAATTCACCCAGCTGTAATGCTCTCACAATATTGGTGGCGTTATCAGAAATGACATATCCTGAGGATAGTTCAAATGGGATAAGCCATGTTGCAATGACATCCCTTAATTTTAGTAACAGTTTGTCAGCTGTATGCCTCTTAGTGAAGCCGGTGATACACAGCGGAGCCTGCCTCTGACAAATGTGATGTACTTGGGTACATGCTGCTACTGTTCCTGCTAGTGAAGGCAAATCACAAACCCAGTGGGCTGTCAATGTCATGGCTTCTACAATACGCTTGAATGGCTTTGCGCTGTTCCTCCATCCTCTGAAGCATGTACAGGGTGGAATTCCAACTTGATAACACCTCTTGCTTAAGTTGGTGGCAGGGCAAATTAAATTGTTTTTGTAGCTGCTGCAATTATCTACATGCTGTGTCAGAATGCCGGAAATGTCCCGAAATTTTGCGGGCCACCGAAAGCATCTTCTGCACCTCACGGTTATTTTTCAAGAAGCTCTGCACCACCAAGTTTATTGTGTGAGCAAAACAGGGAATGTGATGGAATTCACCAAGCTGAAGTGCTCGAACAATATTGGTGGCGTTATTAGAAATGACATATCCTGGGGAGAGTCCAAGTGGCATAAGCCATGTATCAATTACATCCCTTAGTTTTATTAACAAATTATCAGCTGTATGCCTGTTAGTGAAGCCAGTTTGTCATGGCAATAGAGTTTCTGGGATCCGTCTCAGGACCCCAGGGACTAGCTGTGGCATGAGTGTAGTGGAAACTGGGGGGCTGAATAAATGTCTTGCTCATAGAGCTTGCTTGCAGGTGCAAAGAAGGTGAATTCACACGAGGAATAACAATCCAAGGTATTTATTTCAGCGGTAGAATGAAGCTGAAATGGTAATAGATGCAATTCAGATAACGGCAGCAGAAGAAGTTGAATTCATACAAATGATTAATGATTGCAGTTCATATAACGGTAGCAGATGAAGATGAATTCAAACGAATGGTTAATGTTTGCAGTTCATATAACGCCAGCAGTAGAAGTTGAATTCATACAAATGGTTAATGTTTGCAGTTCATATAACGGTAGCAGATGAAGATGAGTTCACACAAATTGTTAAAGGTTTGCAGTTCATGTCATAACAATATATGAAGTTGAACTCACTGAGAGATGTCCATAACATAACAGCAGGTTGAGGCTGAATACACTCAGAGGTAAGAATGAAGATCTGTACACAGCGGGAGGAGAAGCAGTAATCAGGATGAGGCTGAATACACACTAAGGCAGTGGTTCAAAAACTGTGTGCCTAGGCTCCCTGGGGTGCCTCGGTGATCTCACAGGGGTGCCTTGGCCAGGGCCAGTGGTTAGGAAGGCGGGGACTAATTAGTAATTATTTTGGCTTAGGGGTGCCTTCAAAAAATTTTGGAGACCCTAAGGGTGCCTTGAACTGAAAGAGTTTGGAATCCACTGCACTAAGGGTAGAGCTCTGTATGCAGCAGGTAGGCTAGAGAAGCCAAAACAGCAACTGTAGATCTGGAACCAGAAACTAGGAAGTGTTGCACTGGCAACTTGCTGAGTGTAGGAGGGGACTCTTATAGTCTGCAGAGAAAGCCAATTGGGGAATGGGATCAGGTGTTCAGACTCAGCAGGCAGCTTAGCAAATGTCTCACCCAAGATGGCAGCCTCCAGTGCTGCAGACAGAAGTCACGCTTGTCCCAGGATTACATGCTGCATACGACCAGGAGGAAGATGTATGGTAATATGGTACCGCTGAGTGGTGTAAACAGGACTAAGACCCCGATTCGTGACACGGTGATACAAAGAGTAGCCTGTCTGTGAGAAATGTTATGTAGTGGTGTACATGCTGCTGCTGTTCCTGCTTGTGAAGGCGAATCACCAACCCAGTGGGCTGTCACAGACAGTAATCTTTTGTTTGCCCACTTCCACTTGTCCACATATCTGTGGTAAAGTGTACAGTAGGTAGAATGGCACTTTGTTGCCCAATTATTAATTTTTTACGAACATTCTGGGTTCAGTTGAGGAATAGCTTTTCTTGAAAAATGGTGTCATGATGGAATTTGGTAACTGTGAAAAACCAGCTGTGTTAATAGTGGATATTGGACGCAGATCTAACACTAGCATAGTCGCTATGGCATCTGTGATCTGCTTTGCAACTAGGTGACTGCTGTCATACTTGCTTTCTCTAGCAAAAGAATGTTTCACAGTTAATTGTTGTAAAGTACTAGTGGTCTTCATCTTGGGCTGTTTATGGTAGAAAGATTCACCCCCAGCAGCAGGACCAGCAGCAGAAGCAGTAGCTCAAACTGTCACAAAATCTTCACAGGAATCCTGGTTAGGGGAGGATTCATGTAGCCTAAGCGGCTTGGATGCAGGACTAACTCCAATCGCTAATGAGGATATTGATGAGGATGGTGTTTTCTCTAGACTATGCTCAGTTTCTAATTTTCTTCACACACCCTTCCCTCTCTCGGATCATCACCTTATCAGCTACTCACTCACCCCCACTGCTCTAACCTCTCTACTGTCTAACTCTACCAAGCCTCCTTATACCCGCAGAAATCTGAATTCTATTAATCTGCAACAATTTTTTACCTCTCTCCAACACCTTCTCTCCCCTATCTCTACATTTTCGTCCCCTGAGATGGCAGTACCTCATTTTCACCTAACCTTAGCAACAGCCATTTATCAAGTGGCTCCAGCGACACTACATACTACACGTCAACTTCGATGTCAACCGTGGCACACTAAAGCAACACGAAATCTTCAAAAACTGTCCCGTAAAGCAGAACGTCACTGGCGTAAATCTCGCACCTCTAATGACTTCTTCACATATACTTCTGTCTACCACTCCTATCGAAATGCTCTGGACACGGCAAAACAAACATACTTCCAATCTCTTATCTCAGGCTTCTAACCCCAAACGCCTTTTCAATACATTTAAATATCTTCTCAATCCTCCCACCCCGAACCCTCCATCTACTATCAGTGCTCAGGATCTTGGTTCCTACTTCAAGGACAAGATTAATAAGATCAGACTAGAAATGGTATCCTCTTCCACGACAAGCAATTAGCTCAATTCCTTCCCACTACCCTCTGACACGCTCTCTTCATTTGACCCCACAAATGAAGAGGAAATTTCTACGCTCTTCTTATCTTCCTACTCTACCTCCTGTCCTTTTGATCCTATTCCCTCGCAAATTGGTAGATCCCTGTCTCCTGTGCTCATTTCACCTCTAACTCAAATCTGTATTCTCTAACTCTCTACTGGCATCTTTCCATCACTATACAAGCACGCAGTGATTACTCCTATTCTAAAAAAACAAAACTCTGACCCAAACTCTCTCTCAAATTACCGTCCCTTCTCTCAGCTCCCTTGCCCCTCCAAGCTTCTAGAGAGACTTGCTTACACTCGCCTCACACACTTTCTTTCCGCTAACAACCTGTTGGATCCTCTTCAGTCTGGCTTTTCTTCTCAACACTCCACAGAGACTGTGTTGACCAAGGTTGTCAATGATCTGATCACTGCTAAAACTGAACGCCATTACTCTCTCCTAATTCTCCTGGATCTCTCGGCTGCATTTGACACTGTTGACCACTCTTTTCTCATACAAACTCTGCAAACACTAGGTCTTCAAGACACTGTTCTATCCTGGTTCTCATCCTACCTCTCTAATCGCTCTTTCACTGTTAATTTCTCTGGAGCCACCTCTGCTCCGCTTCCCCTATCAGTTGGAGTACCACAAGGCTCAGTGCTAGGTCCTCTGCTGTTCTCTATCTATACCGCTTCTCTTGGAAATCTAATTAGTTCATTTGGCTTTCAGTATCATCTCTATGCAGATGATACCCAAATCTATCCTTCTCTCCTGATCTCTCGACATCTGTGTTGTCCCGTGTAACTGACTGTCTTTCTGCCTTATCATCTTGGATGTCCTCTCGCCAACTCAAACTTAATCTTTCTAAAACAGAGTTAATAATATTCCCACCCACCAACAAGAGCATACCTGACATTTCTAGCTCTGTTGATAACATGACAATAAATCCCACCCCACAAGCTCGCTGCCTAGGTGTAATCCTTGACTCACACCTATCCTTTGTTCCCCACATTGACTCTATATCTAAATCATGCTACATACATCTAAAGAACATTTCCAGAATTCGCACATATCTCACGCAAGACACTGCAAAAAACTTAATTCATGCACTTTTCATCTCCCGCATTGACTATTGCAATTCCATCCTTACTGGTCTTCCAAAAAACAGACTCAAACCCCTACAATCTATTTTGCACGCTGCAGCAAGACTGATTTTCCTTGCAAATCGTTATTCCTCTGTTGAATCACTCTGTATGTCTCTACACTGGCTGCCTGTTTTCTACAGAATCCAATATAAAATACTTTTACTAACCTACAAGGCCATCTACAAAGCTCCACTAACATACACCTCCTCTCTTGTCTCAAAATATCTCCCAACTCGGCAACTCCGTTCTACACAAGATCTGCGTCTCTCATCCACCCTTATTACATCCTCCCATTCCCGGTTACAGAACTTTTTTCGGGCTGCATCCACTCTATGGAGCTCTCTCCCTCGCACAATAAGACTCTCCTCTGGTCTACAAACTTTCAAGCGTTCTCTGAAAACCTACCTCTTCAGACAAGCTTATAATATTCCTCAACCACCCTCTTAACCTCACTACCTTTAGCCTTTTACCGCTTGTTACACAATTTCACACAAGACAACTACCCTGTCACTCACCGGACTGTGAGTGCAATTTCTTCTGTGTTCAGGAACCGTGGCCGTCCGCCATCCTGAGGGTCTGCGCATGTGCAGCCCTTATGAAACCTTTAGTACCTGTTGCTTTTAATTAATTGGATGATCAGGCAACCCTCCCTATTTAAACCACCTGTGATCATTATCTAGTTGCCTGATCTTGGAGTCTCATTCCCCATGAGCCTCTGAAGGTGTTCCTGTGTTTCCTCGTGTATTCAGCTCCAGCTGATTCCTGTCTACTACGATTGTGGTTTCCAGACCACTTCAACTCTTCTGTGTTCATCGTGTCTGCACTCAGCTGATTCCTATCTGCTACTGCTGCCGGATTCCAGACCGCCTCAACTCTCCTGTGTTCAGCGTGTCTGCTCTCCGCTGCCTCCGTTACTACTGCCGGGTTCCAGACCGTCTCAACTCTCCTGTGTTCATCGTGTCAGCTCTCCACTGATTCCTATCTGCTACTGCTGCCGGATTCCAGACCGTCTCTACTCTCCGGTGTTCAGCGTGTCTCCCCTCCGCTGCCTTCGCTACTACTGCCGGATTCCAGACCGCCTCTACTCTCCTGTGTTCAGCGTGTCTCCCCTCCGCTGCCTCCGCTACTACTGCCGAATACCAGACAGCCTCAACTCTCCCGTGTTCATCATGTTTCCAGTTTTACTTACTACTGCTTCCTGAGTATTGCTCCTTTGATTACCGGTTAGGGTTAGGGTTACCTTTCGTGCGCTGCACCAACCTGATTACCGCTTCCATCCTCCAGTGGTCTCTCCTCCTGTCGGCGTTCAGCCGTTCAGGTATCCCTGCACTTCTCCTTGACAGCCTGCTCTCCTGAACCGCGGTATGCATAATTTCCATTGACTTTGCTATTGTATTGCATATCTGTCTGGACTGTGTTGTGTTCATCTCCGGAGTCTTCCATCTACTGAAGCTATTGTTACTATTGACTTTGTTTCCTATTACCTGGATCTCTATAGTGACTTTGTATACTTCAAGCAGCGCTTGTCAGTTATTATTGTATTGTGTTTATCATCGTGGGATCAAGTTCCGTGTGCCCCCCCGTGTATCCTCTGTATTCCATTCATCTGTTAGAGCTAGTGGGTGTGGTTTAATTGCATAGTTGATACAGCTGGTTAGTGCAAGCTCTATTTAACAGGAGGTAGCAAGCGATTTCATTGAGCTTGTGATTTCACTGCTTTTTTTATTTCAAGTGCTGTTTTTGTTTAAAGTGTGGAGTTGGTTCCAGTAAGGATTGCTGTGCTGTGCTGAGAGAGTGATATAGTTTGGGGAATTATTCTGTGTGTTTATTGAACGGGATTCGTTTTTCTGTGTGTTTATTAAGTGTCTTTTTTTTTTTCCTTCTCTCTGTTAGAGCTAGTGGGTGTGGTTTAATTGCATAGTTGATACAGCTGGTTAGTGCAAGCTCTATTTAACAGGAGGTAGCAAGGGATTTCATTGAGCTTGTGATTTCACTGCTTTTTTGATTTCAAGTGCTGTTTTTGTTTAAAGTGTGGAGTTGGTTCCAGTAAGGATTGCTGTGCTGTGCTGAGAGAGTGATATAGTTTGGGGAATTATTCTGTGTGTTTATTGAACGGGATTCGTTTTTCTGTGTGTTTATTAAGTGTCTTGGTTCCAGTAAGGAGTTGAATTCAGGAAGGGGTTTAATCTGGTAAGTGGCTAGGAAAGGCTAGTACTAAAGTTCACTGTAGGCTATAAGAAGTTAGGTTAGCCATAATAAGATGAGTAGTAGCAGGCTTGATGATCTCACTAAATGCATATCTTGTCATATGTATGCACACTTGGAGCAAGTGTTTCAAGGTTTATACCTCTGTGAGAAATGTGAGCAATTGGTCTTTTTGGAAGCCCAGGTAACTGATCTAAAGCAGACCATTGCAACATTGAGAGACATTGCCAACCTGGAGCAGAGTTTACAGCTCACCGTGGATGCGTTATCTGAGCAGGGTGGAGCAGAGACAGAGGAGGATGCACAGGTAGGCAGCTGGGTAACAGTTACTAGGGGTAGCAGAGGGAGGAAGAGGCAGGCCAGTTCTGAGCTAGGCAATCCAAGCAGATTTGCCAAATTGGATGAAGATACTGTGGAAGGCAGTTCAGAATTGGTAGAGTTGGATGACACTGCTTCCTCTAGCAACCAGGGGAATGGTCTCTCCAGCACAGAGGGGACCAAAGTTACTCAGGGACCCAGGCAGATTGTGGTGGTAGGGGATTCAATTATTAGGAAGGTAGATAGGGAAATCTGTTACCGGGACCGTGCATGCCAAACAGTGTGTTGTCTCCCGGGTGCTCGGGCTCGGCATATTGCGGATCGGGTGGACAGATTGTTGGGAGGGCCTGGGAATGACCCAGCGGTTTTGGTGCATGTTGGCACCAATGACCAAGTTAGAGGAAGAAGGGGTGTCCTAAAGAATGATTTCAGGGACATAGGTCGCAAACTTAAGGCAAGGACATCCAAGGTAGTATTTTTGGAAATACTACCTGTGCCACGCGCTAGTCCAGGGAGGCAGCGGGAGATTAGGCTAAAAGATTGGTGTAGGAAGGAGGGTTTTGGATTCTTAGAGCACTGGGCTGATTTCTCGGTCAGTTGCCATCTTTATTGTCGTGATGGATTGCACCTGAATGAGGAGGGGGCTGCAGTGCTAGGGGAGAGGATGGTTAGAAGGTTGGAGGAGATTTTAAACTAGGCTCTGGGGGGGAGGGGCAAGCAAGTATTTATGGGATAGACATTGAGAGTAGTAAGGAGGAATTTAACAAGAGTAAAGGGGGTGGAGAGGGGGGAAAGGGAAGCATAGCCGATAAGGAGTGGCCCTTTTTAAAGCAAAAAGAAATACCTAAGGGAGGCAATAGACTTAAGTGTATGCTTGAAAATGCAAGAAGCCTGACAGGTAAAATGGGGGAGTTAGAACTAGTAGCAATGAATGAGCAGTATGATATTATAGGTATTACTGAGACCTGGTGGGATGATACACATGACTGGGCAGTCAACTTGGAAGGCTATTCTCTCTTCAGGAGGGATAGGGTAAATAAAAGGGGAGGAGAAGTATGTATTTATATTAAGCCAGAATTAAAACCAAGTATTCAGGAAGTTATATACGAGAATATTGGTGATAATATAGAGGCATTGTGGGTGTAAATATCCAGCGGAGGAAAAAGTTCAGAGAAGTTTCTGATAGGGATATGCTATAAACCGCCAGATATTAGTACGATTGAGGAAGCCCAACTTCTACAGCAAATTGAAAAGGCTACACAACTAGGTCAAATTTTAATTATGGGGGATTTTAATTATCCAGACATTGATTGGAGTACTGAGACCTGCGGTACAGCTAGGGGAAATAGGTTTCTGAGCACGCTAAAAGACCATTACATGTCCCAATTAGTTGAGGAACCAACTAGGAACCGGACTATACTGGACCTAGTAATAACAAACAATGTAGACATAATATCAAATATTCAAGTAAAGGAGCACTTGGGAAACAGTGATCATAATATGGTCTCATTTGAAATTAGTTTCCAGAAACAACAGTATAAGGGATCAACTAGGACTTTAAACTTTAAAAAGGCAAATTTTAATATGCTAAAGGAGTCTATAAAGAGCATAGACTGGGACAAAGCCTTTGAAGGAAAAAATACGGAAGAAATGTGGGCTGTCTTTAAAATGTTGTTGGAAACATACACGTATAAGTTCATTCCTATGGGAAATAAATGTAAAAGAATTAAGTCTAAACCAATGTGGCTAAATAAAAAGGTAAGGGAAGAAATGCAAAGGAAGAAGCATGCATTTAAATTATTTAAGTCTGAAGGGTCAGAGGAGTCCTTCCATAGGTACAAGGAATGTAATAAAACATGCAAAAAGGAAATTAGATTGGCTAAATTAGAAAATGAAAGGCCCGTTGCAAAAGAAAGTAAGACAAACCCCAAAAAGTTTTTTAAGTATATAAATGGCAAAAGGATTAAAAAAGATAATATAGGACCCCTAAGAAGTGAGATGGGTGAATTGATAAATGATACTAAGGAAAAAGCAATTAAACACGTTCTTTTCTTCAGTATTTACAAGAGAGGAACAAATGGCAGGAGTAATACATAAAAATGGAAATGAAACCATGTAATTAATTAATACTTGGTTGTCAGAGGAAGAAGTCCAAAGGCGACTGAAGAATATTAAGATAAATAAAGCTCCAGGTCCAGATGGCATACACCCAAGGGTCCTTATGGAGTTAAACTAGGAAATAGCTAGACCGCTATTCTTAATTTTCAGAGATTCAATCTCATCAGGCTCAGTACCAAGGGATTGGCGAATAGCAGATGTGGTGCCGTTGTTTAAAAAGGGGACGAGATCACAACCAGAGAATTATAGACCTGTAAGCCTGACATCAATAGTGGGGAAACTACTGGAAGGTATTTTAAAGGACAGTATTCAGGATTACTTGGTACGCAATAAAATTATTAGTGGGAACCAACATGGATTTGTGAGGGATAGGTCATGTCAAACTAATCTAATTAGTTTCTACGAGGAAGTTAGTGGGAACTTAGACCAGGGCAGGACAGTAGATGTGGTCTACTTAGATTTTGCAAAGGCCTTTGATACAGTGCCACACAAGAGGTTGGTTTACAAAATAAGGGAACTGGGTCTAGAAATCAAAATTTGTACTTGGATCGAAAACTGGTTAGAGAATAGGGAACAGAGAGTTGTGATAAATGGAACATTTTCTAATTGGTCAAAGGTCTTAAGTGGAGTACCTCAAGGTTCCGTGCTGGGACCACTCATTTTTAATATATTTATTAATGACCTTGGTGATGGTTTAGAGAGTAAAGTTTCTATTTTTGCAGATGACACTAAACTCTGTAAGGTAATAAAATCAGAGCAAGATGTAGCTTCTCTACAGAGGGACTTAAATAAACTGGAGGATTGGGCGGCTAAATGGAATATGAGGTTTAACACAGATAAATGTAAGGTTATGCATTCAGGGATCAAAAACAAGAACGCACTCTATAAATTAAATGGAATTAATTTGGGAGAATCTATAATGGAAAAGGATTTGGGAGTGCTCGTAGACAGTAGACTTAGCAATAGTGCTCAATGTCAAGCAGCAGCTGCAAGGGCAAACAAAGTATTGGCATGCATAAAAAGGGGCATAGATGCAAGGGAAGACATTGTAATTTTGCCACTGTATAAATCATTGGTAAGACCTCATCTTGAATATGCAGTACAGTTCTGGGCACCACTCTATAAAAAAGATAATTTGGAACTAGAAAGGGTTCAGAGAAGGGCGACAAAATTGATAAAGGGTATGGAGTCATTAAGTTATGAGGAAAGGTTAGCCAGTTTAGGCATGTTTACTTTAGAAAAGAGGCGTCTAAGGGGAGATATGATTACTATGTACAAATACATTAGGGGTCAATACGGAGAGCTTTCATGGGAACTTTTTACCCCAAGGACCATACACAGGACACGTGGTCATCCCCTAAGGTTAGAGGAGAGGAAATTTCGCAACCAGCAAAGGAAGGGGTTCTTTACAGTAAGGGCAGTCAAGATATGGAATTCATTGCCAGGGAAGGTTGTGATGGCAGATTCAATAGATATGTTTAAGAAAGGGTTAGACAAATTTTTAGCGGAAAGGTGTATCCAGGGATACGACTGTTAATTTAAAATAAAGGATAGTAGTGGATATAGGGTAAAAATTGGATTGCAATATTGAGTCTGGGGGGATTTTCAAAATTGAAACAGATGGGCGGTTGCCTACTCTGGATTAATTTCAAATATAAGTGCAGGATCTCAGAAGATCCAAAATAGGTTGAACTTGATGGACTGGTGTCTTTTTTCAACCTCATCAACTATGTTACTATGTTACTATGTTACTATGTATCTCCTCGTGCCCCTCCTCACATATATATAGCAGTGGTACAACTTGCTGAACACAGACCTCTGACTCCTGTTTCCCATTGGCACCAGTTTCAAGTATCCTCTCACATAAGCAGTGGTACAACTTGCTGTACGCAGACCACTGACTTTCACTACCTCCTCTCTACTCCTGGACATTCCTCCTCACTATAGCAGTGGTACAACTTGCTGTACGCAGACCACTGACTCTCCTCACGTTTACTTGTCCATCTGGTTCCTCGTGTTCATACATCTAAGTCATTACCAGTTGCTGCTAGTCATAGACTTTCCTTGAGCATTCTCTCACCATCTGCTGATTCTCCTGTTCCATTGTCACCCTGCTACCAGAGGACCATAGTACCAGCTATATTACTCTGGTAAGAACATCATCTGGTGATATCCTGGGCAAAGACTCCTAGTGCCCGTGACATACCCCCTGACCAACATTGTTGTGTGACAGGATCATTTAGCTTATGAGTCACTTTTACCTTGGCAGTCTGGCTGGGCCAAAATGCAAAATGTATATTTAACCTCATGTGTCAAACTCCCATTGTCCCATAGATTGTAAGCTTGCGAGCAGGGCCTTCTCACCTCTTTGTCTGTTTTATTCAGTTTGTTTATTAGTTTATTATGTTTGTCCCCAATTGTAAAGCGCTACGGAATATGTTGGCGCTATATAAATAAATGATGATGATGATGATGGTGTTGTCATTGTCGATTGCAGGGGCCGTGATCTAGATGAGAGCAGGAAGCTAGCTGATGCTGGACTGCTTGTTGTTATTTTGTGGGAATGAGTTTTGGATTTTCCCAAAAGCTTTTCATGAACTCTCTTCAAATGGCGTAACATGTATGAGGTTCCTAAATGGTTTATGTCTCTACATCGACTGACTGTGGATTTACAAACGCTACATATGACTACACAGCTGTTGTCAGGAATTGGGTAAAAATAATTCCCGACATAAGAGGTGTATTTTTTTGTTTTCTGCTCATGCATAACAATGGGCTTCTTGCTATCACTGTCAATTGCTTCCACCGGTACAGGACTTACACAAACAACACCATCGTCATCAACATCCTCATTAGCACTGTCGTCAGATACAGAAATATCCCCTTCATCCTCTTGCGATTCCAAAATAGCATCCTCAATTTGGGTATCACTGGCTACACTTAGCCTGCTCATGCACATATCAGAACATATGCTGACAGGGGGCTTCTTTGCAAGTGCTGTATCAAAAAGGTAAAGACTCTCCTCAGGTATTTGTGTCATATCTGGATCAGAACCAACATTTTCATGTAAGGCCTTGCTGATTTCCTCCAGCTCTGCTTTTACACTTAGAAGTATTTGGGCACCACTTTTATAGTCAGATTGACAAGGTCTTTGTCAGGTGCCATCTCCACGCTCTCCACAGGCGCCGGAGACGGACACCTTCTGTCCGCAATCCTCATCCTGTTGCCTAGCAGCAGATCTCTATCTCCACTCACCTGTCTGCAGCCAGCATGACTAAACCGCCTAAATCTCCCTAACCCAATCAGGAGGAACCTTAGAGTACTTAAAGCAGCCTCTGACACATGTCTAGTGCCAGAGTATTGGTTCTAACCAGCTCCAGCATTTAGTTTATATTCCTGTTCCTGACCTCCTGTGTATTTGACTCCTTGGCTTGTTTGACCTCTCTTCCGGATTTCCCTTGTACTTCTCTGCCCGCACTGGTATTGACCTTTGGACCGTTCCTGACTACTCTTGCCTACTCCCCGTGGTACCTCGCTTCCTTGGTTTCGACTCTTTCTGTCTGACTACCCTCTAATCGCTGCACTGGTGACTTCCTGGGAGAACCGCGACCTGCACATCGCATGCAGCAAAGCCCAAACCTCCTTGTGGGGGTCCCTGGTGAACACCGGTGGTGTGTTAGACTCCACGCCTCTCAGGTTAGTAGCGCTAATACCAGTCAGTGATATTCCTTGTGTAAAAGTGTGACAGAATACTCTGGCCATGACCGGACCGGACAAACCTTCGGCCCGCGACTTATTAATTCACCTGGGTCAAAGAGTGGAACGACAAGAATCCAACCAGACCCAATTATTGCAATGCATTCAGGGAGTCATCTCCCATCTGGACTTCTTGCAAGAATCACCATCTACCACTTCCTCGGCCGCCACTTCCTGTGCTGCATCAGATCCTACCATCCCCGCTAGGGGTACTACCGTCAGAGGCCTCCGTCTTCCTCCTCCCGAGAAATATGATGGCAATCCGATGAAATGCCGTGGCTTCCTCAACCAGTGTTCAATTCAATTTGAGTTGGCTCCGGAGAATTTCTCGTCAGAAAGAGCAAAAGTGGCCTATTTAATTTCACTTCTCTCGGGGCAAGCATTGGCCTGGGCTTCCCAACTCTGGGAACGAGAGTACCCCATACTACAAAATTCTGTGGTCTTCATTGAAAGATTCCGCAAGGTATTTGATGAACCCGGAAGAATCTCTTCAGCCACCTCTGGTCTCCTAGGATTACGCCAAGGCTCTCAGGACAATATGCGGTACAATTTCAGACCCTTGCAGCCGAACTCCGATGGAACGACGAAGCTCTCATTGTTACCTTCTGGCAAGGCCTTAATGAGCGCATCAAGGATGATTTAGCTTCTAGTGATCTTCCTTCCAATCTGGATGACCTCATATCCCTGTGTGTTAAGGTGGACATCCGCCACAGGGAATGAGCTCTCGAACGGGACCGCACTCGCCGGCCATTTCCTCATTTGGCACCTAACTTTATTCCTCCTACTCCGCCTGCAGAGGAGCCTATGCAGATCGGCCGTTCTCGTCTGTCCCCAGAGGAATGTGAGAGACGTATGAAAAACCGCCTCTGCTTGTATTGCGGTGAACCAGGACATCTTCTCTCTGTTTGTCCCAAGAGGCCGGGAAACGCCACCTCCTAGGTGATAGTAGGGAGGTCAACCTAGGACCCCAGTCCCTTTCTCCCTACCTTCGGAAGGAGTCTGAGTTCTTGATGCCAGTCACCTTGGTTTTCCCTAATGGCCCATTTACTACCTGGGCCTTTGTGGACTCGGGGTCTGCAGGGAACTTCATCTCTTCCAAACTAGTGACCGAACTTTGTCTGATACTATACCCTTGTCTCAACATTTGATGCTCAATGCGGTGGACGGAAATAGAGTCTCCAATGGCTCAATCTCTCTCTCTACTTCTCCTCTCCGGATGGAGATAGGAGCACTTCACTCCGAGACTATAAGTTTCCTTGTGCTACCCCAATCCATTAACCCTATCATCTTGGGTCTACCCTGGCTGAAGCTCCATTCTCCACAATTCGACTGGCAGCGAGCTCAAGTTATTAACTGGGGTTCATCCTGCAATAAAAGATGTATGAGATCTGTTTTCCCATCTAACCCCAAGCTGGCCTGTCTCTGTACTTCTTCCTTGGTGGGCCTTCCTGAAGTCTACTCTGAGTTCGCTGATGTGTTCTCTAAAACCGCTTCCGAGATCCTTCCTCCCCATCGGCCTTGGGATTGCCCCATCGACCTCATCCCTGGAAAGAACATTCCTAGAGGCAGGGTATACCAACTGTCCTTGCCCGAGACACAGGCTATGTCGGAGTATGTGGCTGAGAACCTCATGAAGGGATTCATTAGGAAATCATCTTCTCCAGCAGGTGCAGGCTTCTTTTTTGTAAAGAAGAAGGATGGCTCTCTCAGACCGTGCATTGATTACAGGAGACTAAATGCTATCACGATTAAAAATCGCTACCCCCTTCCTTTAATCTCTGAGCTCTTTGACCGTATTCAAGGGGCGCGGATCTTTACTAAGTTGGACCTCAGGGGAGCCTATAACCTAATCAGAATTCGCAGAAGAGACGAGTGGAAAACCGCATTTAATACCAGAGATGGTCACTATGAATACCTGGTGATGCCGTTTGGGCTCAGTAACACCCCAGCTGTCTTTCAGGACTTTGTGAACTAAATATTTAGGGATTTACTCTACCAATCAGTGGTTGTTTATTTGGATGATATCCTCATCTTTTCACAAGACCTGTCTACTCAACTCATGCATGGCAAAGAGGTGTTTTCCCGTTTACGTGCTAATCTACTGTTCTGCAAGCTCAAGAAATGTCTCTTCAATTGCTCTCAAGTACCCTTCCTAGGATATAATGTATCAGGCTCCGGTCTTCGGACGGATCCAAGCAAATTGGAGGCTATTCATAACTGGCCTCAACCTTCTGGGCTTAAGGCTACCCAGCGCTTTATTGGCTTCACAAATTATTATCGTCAATTCATTAAGGGGTTTTCTACGTTAATTTCCCCTATCACTCTTCTCATTAGGAGAGGCGGCCAATCTAAGTCTTGGCCCCCAGATGCAGTACGAGCATTTCTAGCAATTAAGGAGGCCTTCTTGTCTGCACCCATCTTATCTCAACCCGATCAAAATAAGCCTTTTTTCTTAGAGGTGGACGCATCTGTTGGGATTGGAGCTGTACTGTCCCAAAAGAATTCTGAAGGCTTAACTGTTCCTTGTGGTTTTTTCTCCAAAAGATTTTCGGCCAGTGAAGCCAACTACGGGATTGGGGATAAGGAACTTCTCGCCATCAAGACTGCCCTGGAGGAATGACGTTATCTGTTGGAGGGGGCACGCTTTCCCATCACAGTGTATACCGATCATAAAAATCTCACCTACTTACAGTCTGCACAATGTCTGAACCCTCGACAGGCCCGTTGGTCACTATTTTTTAACAGATTCCAGCTGATACTAACTTTCCGGCCCGGTACCAAGAATTTGCGTGCTGACGCATTATCCCGATCTTTTGATTTCTCTGATGTCTCATCATCCATGATTGTCAAACCTATCCTCAACCCCTCTACAATTCTAGCCTTGACCAACTACTCTTTCAAGACCCCTCCTCCTGGTCAATCCTTTGTGCAAGAACATCTGCGCACTAAACTCTTGAGATGGGCCCACAATGCCAAATTCGCTGGTCATGCTGGAGTTAAGAAGACAGTTGCTCTCCTATCCCGCTTATACTGGTGGCCCTCGTTATCTTCGGACGCCCAGAAATACATCCGCTCTTGAGAGGTCTGCGCCCAACACAAGACGCCTAGGAGATCCCCTGCTGGCCTTCTCCACCCAATGCCCATTCCAGATCTACCATGGCTCAGTATTAGCATGGACTTCATTACAGATCTTCCTGCCAGCCATGGCTTTAACACCATCTGGGTAGTGGTGGACTGCTTTTCTAAACTAGCCCACTTCGTTCCCCTCAAGGGACTTCCCTCTGCTTCCCAGTTGGCCAACCTGTTCATTCAAGAGATCTTCCGCCTTCATGGCTGCCCGAGGGACATCATTTCTGATAGAGGAGTCCAATTTGTCTCCCGATTCTGGAGGTCCTTTTGCAAACAGCTGGGTATTAGTCTAAAGTTCTCCTCTGGGTTCCACCCGCAAACAAATGGGCAAACGGAACGGACCAATCAAGACCTGGAAGCATTTCTAAGGTGTTACTGTTCGAACCAACAATCTTCCTGGAGTGAACTTTTACCTTGGGCAGAGTTTACTCATAATAACCACCAACACGAGTCTACAGGTAACTCTCCCTTTTTTACCATCTACGGGAGACATCCTATTCTCCCCACCTTCTCCGATCTATCTGATTCCTCCGTACCTGCCGCACAAGACTTGGTCCGCAATTTCTCCCAAATCTGGTCCCAAGTTCATTCCAGGTTACTACTGTCTTCAAATCGGTACAAACACTTTTCTGATCGTCCCAGAAGAATCCTTCCAAGACTTTGGGTAGGAGATAAAGTGTGGTTAGCTACCCGAAACCTTAGACTCAAGGTTCCCACTATGAAACTGGCTCCACGCTATATAGGGCCTTTTCCCATCTCCTCTGTGATTAATCCAGTCACCTACAGACTTCATCTACCAGCTTCCCTTCGGATTCATAATACATTCCATATTTCTCTGCTGAAACCACTCATTCTTAACAAATTTTCCAGTAAATCCTCTCCACCTCCTCCTGTCAAGACCATTCTGGAATCTCGTATATCTAGAGGAAAACATCAATTTCTCATCCATTGGAAGGGCTACGGCCCAGAGGAGAGATCTTGGGTCTATGAAGAGGATATTCATGCTCCACGTCTGTTAGCAAGATTTCTGCGGGATTCCTGGACCACCCGTAAGAAAGAAGGGGAGGATCCTGTCAGGTGCCGTCTCCGCGCTCTCCACAGGTGCCGGAGACGGACACCTTCTCTCCGCAATCCTTGTCCTGTTGCCTAGCATCAGAACTTCATCTCCACTCACCTGTCTGCAGCCAGCATGTCTAAACCGCCTAAATCTCCCTAACCCAATCAGGAGGCACCTTAGAGTACTTAAAGCAGCCTCTGACACATGTCTAGTGCCAGAGTATTGGTTCTAACCAGCTCCAGCATTTAGTTTATATTCCTGTTCCTGACCTCCTGTGTATTTGACTCCTTGGCTTGTTTGACCTCTCTTTCGGATATTCCTTGTACTTCGCTGCCCACACTGGTATTGACCTTTGGACCATTCCTGACTACTCTTGCCTACTCTCCGTGGTACCTCGCTTCCTTGGTTTCTACTCGGCCTGTCTGACTACTCTCTAATCGCTGCACTGGTGACTTCCTGGGAGAACCGCGACCTGCACATCGCACGCAGCAAAGCCCAAACCTCCTTGTGGGGGTCCCTGGTGATCACCGGTGTGTCACGGATCAGAGTAGAAATACAGCTGAGGAGTCATAGAAAAACAATGTTTATTGCTGGGGAACAGTTGATGACATAATATCTTGCAGAGTTTACCAGATATACAGCTGATGCAGGTAAATAGGAGGTGAGGTAATATTCCAGACGGCATGCACAGGGAAATGCACGGATAAGTCCCAGGTACAAATAAGGAACAGGTCAGCAGATAGTATGCTGAGATAGATCCCAATGCAGCATACAATCACAGGAGCAAGGCAGGAGAAAGAATCACAAGGTGGACCCACAGGATATGACATCAGGATGACAACAATAACCAGCCCTGTGTGCTGGGAGTAACAGGTATATAAAGGGAAAAAAAGACCACACCCAGGTGCATGGAATAATTGGAGAGCAGAAAGGTTAACCCTTAAAGCACAAGAAATGCACAATAGCAGCACCTCTGGACATCAGAGGTACTGCTGCAAACACATAAAAAGAACAAATACAAATAATAAAGTCCAAAAGATAGGAGCTGCCAGGCGGATCGTGACAAGGTGGTGTGTTAGACTCCGCGCCTCTCAGGTTAGTAGCGCTAATACCAGTCAGTGATATTCCTTGTGTAAAAGTGTGACAGTCTTCCATCGTCATCGCTAACCTTTATAAGAAGATGTCTGAAGTACATTTGCAGAATTAGCACTCCTAAAGTAAGGTGAAGGCCTGAATCTTTCTTTGTCACTGCGTGTGTAGAATGGCATGTTGCAATTTTTTTTTTTCTCAGCCCTTAACTTGTGATTTTTTTCTTTACTGAAGTAAAATGTGTTTTCTTACATTTTTGTTTCCCTGACACAAATACTATGCAAAGAAAGGCTTTAGCAGATGATGTAGAGGTAGAGGGATTATTATTATCATCATCATGACTGGTGCCAGCAGCTGCTTGGTGCTCCTGGTCTTCTGGGGACTGATGGGAATATATAGCTCTGGCACAGTACAATTTGAGTGTAAAGAACAATAGTAGCCTATTACATATTTATAAAGAAAATGCAAAATGCCACATCTCCTAATTGTGTGTAAATTGTGGCACAATACAATTTGACTGTAAAGATCAATAGTAGCCTATTAAAATTTTATAAAGAAAATGCAAAATGCCACCTCTCCTAATTGTGGGTGAATTGTGTCACAATACATTTTGACTGTAAAGAACAATAGTAGGCTATTAAATTTCTATAAAGAAAATGCAAAGTGACAACTCTCCTAATTGTGCGCGAGTTCTGGCATAGTACACTGTGAGTGGAGACTGGAAAGAACAATAACAGCCTATTGAACTATTAAGCAAAGCCTTGTGCCACCTCTTCTAATTTTGGCTGAGCTCTGCAACAGTACACTGTGAATGGAAACTGGAAAGCACAATACCAGCCTATTAAACAAAGCCCACTGACACCTCTCCTAATTTTGGGTGAGATCTGGCACTGGCAATGTGACTTGAGACTATCACTATACTAACCCTGCCTAACTACACTAGACCCTATCAAAGACGCTGCTATCCCTTCTTTGTCTCTGTGACATGGTGACGGAGCTCCATTTTGGGCGTTATTAAAGAATCAAAATCTCGCTTGTGGTTCTCCAAGTGCCAACATGCCCTGGCTGCCGTGGGTATGCTGGAGCTTGTAGTTATACAAGCAGCAGCATGGCCACAATATTTTGGGCAACCTGGCTGGCTGGGACTTGTAGTTCCACAAAACAAAATGGCGTCTGTTTTTTTTTTTAAACATTTATCGCCAATATTACCCTACTACCCACAGCCCACGGGGGTAGGAAGAGCCCTAGTGCTATCAGCACTGGGCTGGGTGTCTCTAGGGGGAGGGCCCGCTCATTTTTTTTTTGGCGAGCCCCACTCCCTAGGCAATCCAGCCCAGCGCTGAACAGCCTGGGGTTGGTTGGTTAGTCATTATGGCAGGGGGACCCCTACTGCGTGTCCCACTGCTATAGTGCTTCCAGCCCCGGCTGGTTTGCCTAGTGCTGGTTAAGTGAAAATCGGGGGGATCCCATGCAAAATTTTTCCCCGATTTTCACGGAACCAGCAGTAGTCAGGCAGCACTAGGGTTGAGCATTAATAGAGGGGGGACCCCACGCTTTTTTTTTACTTTTATCAATTCTTTACAGTTTTTACAGCTCCCGGAGCTCCGGCAGCTGTATGGCAGGGCAGTGTAACAGTGATGTGTTTACAACACGCTGCTACAACACAGGAGAGTTTGCCAAACACGGGAGTGTTTGAAATCACTGCAAATCGACGGAGATGACCAGCGATTTTGAAGCTCAGGGTAAAAATCGCAGCTTGATACATTTGATGAGTTTGGAACTAAAATCGCGTTGACCCGCGATTTGCCGCGATTTTAACACGCTGGCAAAATCGGACTTTAATACATTTACCCCTGAGGTGCTCTGTAACAAATCTTTGTTTACCAGAGTAATTAGGCATCCCTCCCCGCAATCAATCCCAACGTAAATTAATAACATTCACATTTAATAAATATATCTATTTCCTCCCCCAATCAGCCCCAACATTAAATTATGAGTTTTCAACATTAAATAAATCTATTTCTTCCCAAGCAGCCAGCATTTAAATAATTATTATTCACATATAATAAATGTCCCACCTTCTCTCCAATCTCAAACCCTTGTTCATTTAATAATCCCCAAAACACCCCAGCATTATATTATTAGTCTCACCAGTCCACTTTATATTAATATGCCCCACTATAACCCAAATATAAAATTAATAGCTCACACCCGCAATCTACCATTAATACTTCACCCCCCCCACCCAAACTACATTAAGAGCTACTTACCACAACATTTACACTTACATTGAAATCCTTTTCCCCATAAGCTCATATTTAGCCTTGCAGCACTGTAGCTTGCTGCGGGGGCTGCTTACATGCTGTCAGCGGGGAGAGATGGTTGAGTGCACACGAGTGTGAAGATACTGGAGAACAGAACAATCGGTCACCGGCGGCTGTGAGGTGACTGGTCCTGAGGGGGCGAGAGCAACCACTGTACCCCTGCATGCACCACATAGAGTCGGGGGGATTTCTAGGCAACAGATCGGAGCAGCTATAACAGTGTAATCCAAGTTGCAACAACAGCTTGCCTGTAGCAGCGACACTCTCAGCACATCGGTGTACAACTGTTGCAATTCCCATAACAACTGCATCAGGACCAGTTGTACAGAGCAGCATTGCCCAGAGTTCTGTTAACAGCTTAACCAGAGATTTCCCTACAGTTTGGTAGAAGATATTGCATTACCACAGGGGATATATATTTATTTGCAGTTGTCATTGCGACTGCATCAGCACCCAAACTGGTTCATCAAACTCCATCATTGTGGTTGGACGAGCAACTTCCTCAGAACCAATTTTACAGTTATAGCTTGGCATGAACTCAAACAGCTTGGCATGGTTAAGTTATTATAGCAAACCTAAAAACCACCAGTGAATGTATGGACTTTGTAGGATCCTGTGTGGTTTTAAGGAATTAGTGACCAAGGAACTGGGATCACTCTGAGTTTCAACTCTAGCATGCTGATACCCTAACAAACATTGCTTCAATGTAACACTTCAGCATGGAATTCTCATTAAAATAAGTGTTTTATCTCTTATTTCCTGTTTACTCATCATAGAATATTTTAGGTGATACTTCTTCTTTTCAAATGAACACTACTTATGTGCAAACAAATATATTGCAGCTCTTGGGGGTTAATGAGGATCACAAGCGTAAAAGCACACACCCTGGGCTTGATTCATTACTGATCCTACCTGCCATTTTTTGCGGATCTTACGAAAATCGTCTCTGCACATGCCCAGAAAAGGGAGATAAGACGGAAAATCTGTTGCATAAGATTTTCTGAAGTTAAGATGAAAATCCTTCTTAACTTTACTTAATAAGTTCTCCAACCACTTATGAAAAAAGGGTTGGGAAAGGGATGGGAATGGGCAGAGATTGTACGGAGATCGTACTGACTTAAGAGTAGGCGTTTACCTCCTGATCCATCGGATAGATAAGAAGAAATGCATTGTTCATTTAAAACACTCACAACTAAATATGCACACCATACATCATAATGGATTGTCTAACCATTAAGGCAACGTGCAGATTGAGCATTACATACATTATATAGACCTGAATGACAAGCACCATGTTTGAAAGTCCTATTAGGTTCAATAAAAATAAATGTGGATGCGAATTCAACGGCTAATAGTTTGCAATGATAAATATATATATATATGCACAATATAGACAGAGCCAACACATATCCTAACGTACTCTTCTTTAAGTGACACATTGAAGTAAACCCACAGAAACATGGAGATATACAAAGTCCACACAGATACAGTGTCACGAACAAGGTAGTCGGAAGGCCTTACCTGCTGGTATCTGCGCTGCTACGCAAGGAGGCGCGGAGTCTAACCACGCCCCAGGTCTTTTGGACTTAGCCGCTGAGACGTGTCGGTCGCGGCTCTCCCAGGTAGCTACCAGCGAGGTTAGATGAACAATCGTAGTCGACAATCCGGGGTCAATACCGCGCGGGCAACGAGGTAAAAGGGAGTCAAGCAGGAGAGAAGTCAGGGAGCCAGGGGTCAGAACCGGAAGATCAATACTGGAACCAGGGGTAATCCGAGAGAGTGGTCAGGAAGGCTGGGGTCAGAATCTGGAGGTGCAAGCAGGAAATATCTACAGATAGATATATATATATATATATATATATATATATATATAACTAAGGAGCCAAGATGCAGGCTAGCTGACTAGATACTCTGGCACCCTTGTGGTGCCAGAGTCTGGCTTAAATAGGAGCACCTGCCAATCATTGGTGGGAGTGGAGGTTGGCGGTCAGCTGGTCTGACTGCCGACAGGAAGCGGCCCTGAGTGTCTCCGTAGAGAAGGCGCAGAGAAGGCGTCCATCCTGGCACCAGGTAGGAGTGCGGGACGGCGCCTGACAGTACCCCCCTCCATCGGAGAGGTGCAGACCTCGAGGATTGTTTCTTGATAAACTTAGCCAGGAGACGAGGGGCATGAAGATCCTCCTTAAATACCCACGACAGTTCCTCGGGTCCAAAGCCCTTCCAATGAACCAGGTACTGGGGACGCCCACGGAAGTTACAGGTATCCAAAATGTGGCTGATCTCATATTCGTCACCAGTGGCAGTTAATAGAGGCTGAGGTTAAGAGGTCTTGTGGGAGAATCTGTTTTAGCAGGAAAACATGGAAGGAATTGTGGATTCTCAGAGAGGGGGCCAGGTGCAATTTGTAGGTTACTGGGTTAATGACCTGTGTAACTGGAAATGGCCCAATGAATCGTGGAGCAAGTTTAATTGAGGGTACCCGGAGTCTAAGGTTCCATGTGGAGAGCCAGACTTTGTCGCCAACATGGAGGATGGGAACGACTCTACGATGGCGATCAGCGGTTTGTTTATATCGTTGCGATGTTTTTACCAGGTTCTCCCTTGTTGATGCCCAGATGAGAGCGATATCATGAACAAGAGAGTGGGAGGCAGGAACAGAAGTGGCGGAGGACAGGGAAAATCAGGAAGGATGGGCTGGGCGCCAGACACAGTAAAGAAGGGAGAGGAACCGGTGGAATCGTGTACATGATTGTTATGAGTAAATTCTGCCCAGGGGAGCAAGTTGTACCAGTCATCTTGATTACCGGATGAGAAACAGCGGAGAAACATCTCAAGATCCTGATTTACACGCTCCATCTGGCCATTGGTCTGGGGGTGGTACCCCGAGAAGAATTTTAAGTTGATTCCAAGGTCCTTACAGAACGTCCTCCAGAAGCGAGATATAAACTGCACCCCACGATCCGATATAATCTCTTGGGGACAACCATGGAGCCGGAATATTTCCTTTATGAAGGCTCGGGACAATTTAGGGGCAGAGGGCAGACCCTTAAGAGGAACAAAGTGGGCCATCTTTGAAAATCTATCGACGATCACCCAAATAGTATTGAATCCTTCACTGGGCGGGAGATCGGTAATAAAATCCATGGAAATGCTAGTCCAGGGGCGTTCAGGCACGGGTAGAGGCAGGAGTAACCCATAGGGGTGGCATCTAGGAATCTTGTTTTGGGCACAAATCTCACAAGACTTAATGAATTCCTTAAGATCCGATCAGAGTGTAGACCACCAGTAGCTCCGAGTAAGGAGAGAACAAGACTTCTTGAATCCGGCGTGGCCAGCAAACTTTGTAGCATGGGCCCAGTGAAGGGCTTTCAAACGAAGGTGGGGTTCCAAGTAGGAGCAACCAACAGGGGGAGTCTTGGCTCTAGTTAGAGCAATGATACTAGAAGGCTCGAGAATGTAAAGAGGTCTGACTGCAGGTACCTCATCAGTTTCCTTGAAGGCCCGGGATAGGGCATCCGCCCGAGAATTCAGAGCACCGAAGCAAAAAGTGAGTCTTAAATCAAATCGAGCGAAGAAATAAGACCATCTTGCCTGACGAGGATTTAGGCAGCGTGCCTCTCGAAGGTAGGTTAGATTCTTATGGTCCGTAAAGACGGTCACCGGATGCCTTGCTCCTTCGAGAAGGTGACGCCATTCTTCTAGTGCTAGCTTGATGGCAAGTAGTTGTTTATCTCTGACTCCATAATTGTGCTCAGCGGAGGAAAAATTCTTGGAGAAGAACCCACAAGGCCAAAAAACCCCAGAGGGGGATCTCTGAGAGAGAACAGCTCCTACCCCGACAGAGGATGCATCCACCTCTAAAAAGAAAGGTTCTTTTTGATCTGGTTGAGTTAGGACAGGCGCAGACAAGAAGGCCTTTTTCAGGGAAGTAAATGCAGTAATGGCCTCCGGCGGCCAAACCTTCAGATCTGCCGACTTCCGAGTAAGATTTGTGATGGGAGCAATCAACGTGGAGAATTGGTTAATGAATTGTCTATAATAGTTATAAAAACCAGTGAAACGTTGAACAGCTTTCAGGTTCAGGGGTCGAGGCCAGTTGGTAACAGCGGATACCTTCACCGGATCCATCCTTAATCCAGAACCAGAGAAAAGTATATCCCAGGAATGGTATCTGAGGAACTTCAAAGATACATTTTTCAAGCTTACAGAATGGGTTGTTTTGCCATAGCCGAAGTAGAACCTCTTTGACATGAGAACGGTGGGCAGAGATGTCGGAAGAAAAGATGAGTATGTCATCCAAGTAGACTACCACCGAACTATAGAGGAGGTCCCTGAGATCTCGTCGACAAACGATTGAAATTCAGCGGGAGCATTGCATAATCCAAAGGGCATGACAAGGTACTCATAGTGTACGTCACGAGTACAAAAGGCAGTCTTTTACTCGTCACCTTCACGAATCCGGATCAAATTGTAAGCACCCCGTAAGTCGAGTTTGGAAAAGATCTTGGAACCACTAATACAGTCAAAGAGTTCGGAAATGAGAGGAAGTGGATATCTGTTCTTAATAGTGATGGCATTAAGCTGTCGATAATCGATACAGGGACGTAGGTTACCATCCTTCTTCTTTACAAAGAAAAAGCCCGCTCCAGCAGGGGAGGTAGATCTCCTGATGAACCCGCGTTGCAAGTTCTCCGTGATATACTGAGACATGGCCTGATCCTCAGGAAGGGAAAGAGGATAGATTCTGCCCTTAGGAATGGGCTTCCCAGGTTGTAATTCAATAGGGCAGTCCCACGGACGATGAGGGGGGAGGAGCTCATAGGCTGCCTTGGAGAACACATCCAAAAACTAAATGTAAGGAGCCGGAATCTCAAAATGAGAGGAGTGCGCCTGGCACGACGTAGAGGAGAGACCTAACTTCTTGGGTTTGACCAAACTTAAACATCTCTTGTGGCATTGGGGGCCCCAGGAGGTGAGCTGTGGTGAACTCCAATCGAACTGAGGTGCATGTAGTCCAAGCCATAGGAGACCTAGAATGACTGAATTTATGGATTGGGGTAAAACCTAAAATTCAATCAACTCGGAATGCAGGACCCCTACCGTCAGCCGGACCGGGGACGTAACCTTGGAAATGGAGCCGTTCGTGACGCGGTTTCCATCCATGGCGGTTAGGAATAGCAGCTGAGGTAAGTCATGAATGGTAATTTGGAGTTGCGATGCCAGGGTGGCGGAGATGTAATTTCCGGCAGTGCTTGATGCAATCCGAAAGACCCTGCCAGAAGGTCGCCACAAGTGCTTCATCATTCCATTTAAGCTCAGAAGCTAGGGTACGGAACTGCACCACATATTGGCCGACAGTCAGAGAGCCTTGGCGTAGGGAGAGGAGACTGGAGGCTGCAGAGGATACTCGACCCGGCTCATCAAAAATTTTGTGAAATGCTGTAACAAAGGAAGAGTTATTCTGAAGAAGGGGCCATCTCATTCCCAGAGTGGTGAGGCCCATGCCAGGGCTTGTCCAGAAAGGAGCGACATGATGAAGGCCACCTTGGAACGTTCAGTGGAGAAAGCCCCCGAGTTACATTCAAAATGGATGGAACACTGGTTAAGAAATCCTCGGCATCTTTTAGGATCCCCATCGAACTTCTCAGGCGTGGGCAGCCACAGCGAGGAAGATCGGAGTGGGAACAGGAGGAACAGTCCCAGAAGAAGTGACGACAGTGGATTGAGGAACAGATAGTGAAACCTGTAGAGAATCCAGACGGGTGGATATACCCTGAATACACTGGAGTAGCCTGGCTTTCTCGGCGTCATGTTGTTCGACCTTTTGAGCCAAATGGAGTAACAGATCCCGAGCAGAAGGTTCACCTTGGCCGTCCGAGGTCATGGCCAGAGTATGATGTCACGACCAAGGTAGTCGGAAGGCCTTACCTGCTGGTATCTGCACCGCTACGCAAGGAGACGCGGAGTCTAACCACGCCCCAGGTCTTCACCAGGGAACCCCGCAAGGAGTTTTGGACTTAGCTACTGAGACGTGTCGGTTGCGTCCCTCCCAGGTAGCTACCAGCGAGGTTAGATGATCAATCGTAGTCGACAATCCGGGGTCAATACCGTGCGGGCAACGAGGTACAAGGGAGTCAAGCAGGAGAGAAGTCAGGGAGCAAGGGGTCAGAACCGGGAGATCAATACTGAAACCAAGGGTAATCTGAGAGAGTGGTCAGGCAGGCTGGGGTCAGAATCTGGAGGTCCAAGCAGGAAATATCCACAGTAATATATATATATAAAACTAAGGAGCCAAGAGACAGGCTAGCTGACTAGATACTCTGGCACCCTAGTGGTGTCTGGCTTAAATAGTAACTCCTGCCAATCATTGGTGGAAGTGGGGGTTGGCGGTCAGAAAGCGGCCCTAAGCTTCTCCCTTGCCTAGCAATGGAGACGCGATGTTCGGGCGCATGCGACATCCGGTCTGCCGGGTGGAAGTAATGTCCCGTTGCTAAGCAACGGGACGAGCGCAGAGAAGGTGTCTTTTCTCTTACTCTTTTAACTATTGCAAAATGAGGTCTGCCACCTTTGCCCATAAAGAGCTGCATCTATTGGCAGAGGGCATGGATAACATGCCCAGTGGGTGCTACCTTTCAAATGAAATGAAGCTGCTGGCATACCACATGGTTCGCCACTTCATATGGCTGCGGTTTCACCGCCGCAGGACTATAGCCCAGCTCCAGCGGCGCTGGATTGATTTACACCGGCACCGACCCCAGCCCTTGGAGGAGCTCAAGGAGAGATCAGGTGACATGAGTTCTCTATTACATTTCTAGTAATTGGATAAAATACTGTAATACAAATACTTGTTTAATTTTTAGAATGACTTTCAAAGATGATCAAGGACATGCCCTACCCCAAATATAAATCTGTCTCCAGATTACAAATGTAACTCTCTCCAACGCAACATGCTTTTGGGCTTGTTTTTATTATTTTTGGTTAACATTTCATTTACTTTCATTACTGATGGAGGCCCAATCTCCAGACTGTTAAGGCACATTTGGGATTCAAACTCATGGCCCCAGTGCTGTGAGGCAGAAGTGTTAACCACTAAGGAAACATGGTGGTGTTCATATCCAGACATTTTTAATGTAACTGTGGCAGATGAGGTATATTGCAAATATATTTGCAGGGGATTTTTGGGGACAATGCGCACAGTTGCCTTAAGCTGATTTAAGCATATTACAAATCCTTACCCAAATAAAATGTAATATGTCTGTTAGGGCTGACAGAAAATATCATAAACTCCTAGAAAAGGTAGGAGAGGTCTTCACTTATAGCATCTGCTTTTCCTATAGAGCTGTAAGCACTCACAGGTACTCAGACGCCCCCAGGTCTTAACTCAGAGTAGTACAAGTTTATAATCTAACTGCAGCGCAGGCGAGCGCTTGATGGTAGAAGGTAGCGGAGTCCAGAAACGGGCCGAGGTCAGAGAGGCAACAGCAGGCAGCAGAGTGCAGACCAAGCAAGAGTCAGGGCGGTCAAAAACAATGTATCCAGAGAACAGGCAGAGATCAGGGTCACAGGCAATCCAACAAAGTCCAGTAAGCAAGCCAGGGGTCAAAGAATCAATCCAAAATAGCACAAGAGCAGTGGAAGGGAGCAGGTCAGCAACCAGAGACTGAAAGCTATAACCGGCAGTGAGCCTTAGCCCTCACTGCCTTAAATAGTGATGTGGCCCAATGAAAATGCACAGTGCTCAGCTGTAATACTCAGCCCATGTGGCTAATGCAATCTCCCCCAATCAGCCATAGGAGGCTGAAGTCATACAGACCTGCGAGCGAGCGCCCGATTGTTAGACAGCTGGCTGGCAGGGATAACCAAGCGTCCCGGTTGTTGCCCAGGCAACCAAGATGAGGAAGGCGGAAGTGAGCCACGGCGGCTAGCAGTGGAGCCGCGGCTCGTGGCAATGATCCAATAATATGTCACTATTTAGATTATATAATTTTTTACCTGGAAAAATACAATATTAATGTAGTACTTATTTTTTAACATTAAAATGACAGTTCAACATCCCTATGTCACCTAAGCCAAATCCAAGATTGGTTACAGCCCATCTGAAAGTGTTATGTGTCTTTCATTTTCTTGAAATTTCATTGAACACGCTCAATTATCTCTGTTTGTAAATGCATGTTACACTATGGGCTAGATTTACTAAGCTGCGGGTTTGAAAAAGTGGGGATGTTGCCTATAGCAGCCAATCAGATTCTAGCTGTCATTTTGTAGAATGTACTAAATAAATGAGAGCTAGAATCTGATTGGTTGCTATAGGCAACATCTCCATTTTTTCAAACCCGCAGCGTAGTAAATCTAGCCCTATGTCTGAGCACATTATTATATGACTACATGTAGGTAACTTTGAAACAGGGAGAACATTTATAAAAAAAAATAATGTGTTATACTTACTCCAACAGGCAATCAGAGCCGTGGAGAACATGAGGCCAGGGAGGAGCCTGAGGAGGTGGAAGAAAAGGAGTAGGCGGAGGAAGCGCAGGTGAGGGAGGAGGAGAAGGCCGATGTGGAGGCTTTTGTGGAATTAAAGTAAATTTTCACAAACAAACAGATATTTTTGTGGTTGTGGGTAGGCCCATTGTATTCATCATAAAGCACTGTTTTCACACATGTCATTTGCCCGATAGCTAGTTGTCCATCCACAGGTTTTGACCATGATGGCCCTAATATTTTTTTTGCAATAAAATAAGCCCCCCCGTCTATGTGTATATATATATATATATATATATATATATATATATATATATATATACACACATACATATACACACACACCTCTGCTGACTCCGTCAAACAACACCCCAAGAAGTAGTGTGAGAAATAACCTAAGCATGCTAATTGTGTTATTTTTCCCTGTTTTTAACAGCTTGAGAAAACACCAGAAATGGGGAGGAAAACCCACCTTCGGTGGCGGTGGGTTCCCTAAAGCAGAAACTTGGAAAATGCAGAAAAAAAATAAACAAATACCAAAAACTAAACCAAAAACAATTTTCATTGTATGAAAAATTTTATGGTTCTGTTAAATTATTTTTTTCATATTCTGGATTGGTTGTTGACTAAGGCTGGAGTTATTTACATTTGTATATAAAAAATAAAAAATGTGTGTGTGTCTTTTTTAAAGTAACTATAAAACATGTATTCATGTCAATTTTGTAAATAATGATGGCACATTTACCACATACATTAAGGTTTATTTTACATGGGTCAGAACATGATTTGGGCAAAGTTACTGTTTGGTAACTTTTTTCCCTTATTCAGGCCCACAAAGTTGAGGCAGATAAGGGCATGGTTGGGAATTGAACTCATGACCCCAGTGCTGTAAGCCAGAAGGGCTAACCACTAAGCCACCGTGCTGCTGGATTGTGGTCTGCATTATTTTTTGGTAAAGCTGTGTACATACAAGCCGTAGATGAAGAAAAAACAAAGTTTCCCGACAAAATAGTTGCATTTATCTCAAAGGAGTCTGTCCCCTCAAAATCAACCCACCACCCTTTGAGTCTTAGGCCATTCCTAGTAATAGATGTCAGCATGCACATAATAATGTCAATGTGTCCTGTGGACCAGAAACATTTTTGAAAGTAAAACATTGTAATAAATAAAAATGCACCTTGCCGTAACAAAGTTGCATTTGAGGGGAGGTAAATTGATAATATGAGGACAGATTTATAATTGGGGTAGATCATGTAGTACAGTGATGGGCAAACTACGGCCCGCGGGCCAGATCCGGCCCACTTAGAGGTTCTATCCAGCCCGCCTATATTTTGAAAAATGTCATTAAAATATGCATAAAATTATTAGGGCCGACCCTGTGTGTCAGAACCTTCATTTTTATGCCTTCCCAGCTATTTCCTCCATTACACTTCATCCTCCTTCCTAAAAGGACACTTCTTATGTCAATCATTCAAACACCTGCCCCCCCCCCTAATGGCTGAAAGTCATGTGAGAAGAGATGGGCTGGGCCATATACTAAGGCGGATTTTGATTGGCTGCTGTGTTGTCAGTTAGTGGCTCACCAGAAAGACGGATCTGCAACAACCTGCTGAAATAAGTGCTGTGTCTATGCGATCGCTGCACTTATAGAGGTAACACTGCTATATAACACCCTCCCGTCCCATTCAAAAAATTTGTATTATATATTTCGATATTTGAGTTTTTTAATAAATTATATTGGCCCGCCTAAAGTTTTTCTTTTTTATTTGGCCCGCTCCTGAAAAAGTTTGCCCATCACTGACGTAGTAGATCAACTTTGAATGTCAGACTTAAAATCAAGCTATCAACTGTTTGTGTGTTACATTAATTTTTTTTTTCCTTATGTGCTAAATACTGTCCCTTGCTAATTCAAAACATATGCTGGTTTGGATACATTTCCTCTTGTGTTCCTTTCCTTAATGATTTAGGCCCACAAGCTGTACACAGATGCTAACGCCATGTTTGGTATTCAAACTCATGACACCAGTGTTATGAGACAGAAGTGCTAACCATTAACGTATCTTGCTGATCTCATCTCCCATATATTTTTAGCAATAATGAAGTTTGTGAAGAGGGTAGCAAGTATCCCCCAAACTTTCACATTCTCCCCTTCTGATGAGTGCAATGAATAAGGTGGTCTTTCCACACATTCTCTAGAAAGATGTGGTGGGCCTTTCCTTCCCCCTCCATACCCTGTGATAAAAGCACTCTAGCCCTTCCCTGACAGGTGTGTGTTTTTCCAATTAATATTAACAATACCACTTTAAAATAATTTGTCCCAGGTAATATAATTATATAAATGCTGATGCAATTAATTAGGTAATAACAGTTCTGCACAACACACTCCGATTGTGGTTTTAAATTTGTAAACAAACCGTTCGTACCTCCTACATTTGCCGTTACGTAACCCCATCTTATTTTTAAATAAGAAGCGGATCTTAAAAAGTGTATCATAAGAAGTGGATCTTAAGATGAACCGACTGCTTAAGATCAGTTGCGTCTTATTTTCCATTGCGTAAATGGCTTAAAATGAGCGTGTTTCTTAACTTCTGTTCCTTGTTGTATCGCGGCTTTCTTCTAATTTGTTCTTAAAATACGCATCGCAACGTCTTCACAAGATAAGATCACTGATGAATCAGGCCCCCTGGGAGGGAATATTTGTGCTGTCACTAATCCTGTTTTTGTACTCCAATTCAGAATGTTATCTTTGCATTCAAAGCTGGTGACTTTGCGAAGATGTATACATTTCAGCTGTACAAATTGATTCAAAATTCTAATTCAAAAATAATATTTTGAATGAAACATTTTAATGTAGTGGTAAATTAATATTTACTTTCATATAAGGTAAAAATAGACACTCTCACCTGAGTCTGATATTCATCTGTAAAGCTTTTGCTAATAGCTTGGCTCCAGTATCTCCTATTGCATTTCCACTTATATCTATCTTGGTAAGACTGCTGTTGCTTCCCAAAGCATTCAGGATAATATTGGTTCCTGATTTTAATCTCGAGTCAGCGAGGGACAGAGACTGAATTGGCTAAAATCAGAGCAAGTAAAAGACAGTAAAAAACACAACTCACAAGTGAAATGATGAAAATATCTTCAAAATATTGCATGGTGGTCCACAAATGTGGTAGCTGACACAGTTACTCTTTCTGATTGTGTGTCCTGTTCAAACATGTCCACTTGCAAATTCATAATAAAGATTCAGGTTGGATTTAAATAAACTAAATGTATTTGTTTTCTGAATTAACATGTGATCTCTCAAGATAAGGTTCAGATAAGTTGTCTGTCTTCTTCGGGTCTTATAGTACTAATTTATCACCAAAAAATACCAAAAAAAAGCCTATGGCTGATTTGTACTTATAGCAAATGCTAGCTGTAAACTTTGCAACTTACCTTTGCAATTTCACCAAACCTAAAAAAACTTCGAAGCCTACCACATTAAAAAACATTTATGAATGTGCATGGTTACCCTTCATGTTAGGAAACTAGGGGGGGTATTCAATTGTTTCTTTTAACGCGCTAAAACACAAAAAAACGAGTGCTCGAAAAAAACTTCATATTATACAGTAATTTTGCGCGCGTAAACAGTTAATACGGTACTTACTCGCTGCCAGCGGGCTGAATTTCAGCTCGCTGCTCAGGGAGCTGCGAGATGAAATTTAGCGAGTAATTACCGTATTAACGGTAATATTTTTAGAGCGCTCGTTTTTTTTTGTTTTAGCGCGTTAAAAGAAACAATTGAATACCCCCCTAAGACCCCATTATTTACAATGTATTTGTTTATCATGCATTTGTACCATGTTATAGAATATGCTGGTTCTACTTATAGCAAACATTCCATTAATAATAAAATGAAGACAAATTCAAGGCCTGATTAAGGGTTCAGGCTTCCCTAGATTAATACGCTTGTAGCACTCATTCGCCTACAACGCCAGGCTAATACACTATAGACAAATACAAACTTGTCCTTAATTTAAAATCTGGCTTCCTTCATCCCTCCCCGACAATAGGATTTTTCCATCTCTGCATTGAGCAATAAACCAGTCCAGGTGGTAACATATTGATTGTGATATGTCATTTGTTTTTGTTTTCGTAAGTGCAATTTTCTCACAATCTAACTAATTTTATTTAACTATAATCTGCTACATTTAACCTCTCTTCAGAATAAATCTAAATGCAGACCTGCTCTTCATACTTGTTCTCCTTCCACGGCAGGACCCCAAACTTATTAGCATCTACTTTCAGTAGCACTTGTTACAATTAGCAGCTCAAAGACTTGCTGAGAACATAACTCAATGGACAGTGAGGAAATGACTTTCAGCTCCGTTGAACCCAGACTCTGCATCAGCTCATTTGATACAAGCAGCTCCTCCCCTGTCTGAGGAAATGCAATTCACTCAAGTGATGGGCAGGTTTCTGGGCTATTGACCTCCCCCCCCCCCCCCCCCAGTGTGCATGGGGTGGTGGATTGTGGTCCCCTCCTAATTCAGTACTGCATAATCAAATATCCCTTTGAAGCATACCAGCCAGAGATGACCGCATCTAGGCCTTTCTGTACAGTAGCAGGCAGGATTATGCCACTCGCGCCCTCCAAAACGATGCACCCTAGGCTGCAGCCTAGTCAGCCTATTGGTTAAACAGGTGCTGGACAAATTAAAACTAACTACTAATTCCTGGGTTGTTCCTTCAATATCAAGATATTAATATTATCTTTTATCTTATAGTTATAATATTATCTTTTAGTTATAAGGTTCCACAAAGTGTCTGCAGCACCATACAGAGTACAAACAGAATATACATGAGAGCAATAAGCACAAACCATGGGTACAATTAAGCAGATTTATGGATGCAGTTAGCAGAATAATTTGCATGGCATTCAGTAACAATTCAGCAAAAGACAAAACTGGGACAGTAACAGGTAACAGAAAAGTTGAACATAACATTTGAGAACAGCAGACATAACAATGAATACAGACGAAAAGAATAAAAACTGCATGGATGCAATTAACAGAACAAATCACAAGGCATACAAAAACAGTTCAGCAAAAGACATGACATGGCCAGACAAGGAGATATTGAGTGGATATTAGGAGATAAATGTTGAAAAGAGTTTTGTGCAGTTTATCTTAAATCAGCAGTGGCTTATTGGAGTCAAACACCAGCATTAGGTACAGAGGTTTGAGACAAGATGATAGACCTATTGTGTGACACTTCTGTGCATAGAGAAGCAAAGTATTTTATTATGCAACTGTAACACCCCCTTTTCCTAGGATTAAGGTGTGTACGGGTTTGAGTGTGTGTGTGTGTGTGTGTGTTTGTGTGTGTTTGTTCTGGTTCCTGACCCACTAATTTATCTTTACTCTTGGTGCACAGTGCCTCCACCTTTGTCTTCAGACAGTAAGCTCTTCGTGGGGTAATGCCCTTGTTCAGTGTCACCAGAGGGAGACCAAGGAACCGTCCGCTCCCTTACTCTCAACCCCAGGCTCTACTACAGAAAACAATTACCACTCTGTAGCTAGCTTTACAAACCACTGGTACGTTTATTTTTAGAGTGGTTCCACAGGCTAATTTCTTTTTTAGTAAGTTTGCATAATCAGTGTACATATAAGACATTATATAGGCTCACAGGTAAACTAAACAACAGATTAACCTTTAGCTTATCATATAATAGCACACAGTTCTTAATATCCTAAAGACTAGCTTCAGAGGTACCTCTGCATCTTAACATTATACTAGGGAACATTTTACAATAAACAGGGAGATGTAAAAACACGGCAGTTGAAACCAATATAACTTTCACATATAAATATAATTTCCTATATGACTCAGTCCATAAGCTTGGCTAACTATCCCTAAAATTACCCTTTAAAATGTAACTCAGTCCCGGAACAAGGGTATATATCATTAATCTTCGGCACTTCCCACCTGGTCCCTGACTAACTAAACTAATATGTACATATTGCTCAGTTTTTCTAGTAAAACAGGAAGAATAATAAAACTTATCAATATATTGCTTCAGGTCCAGCTTCAGGTTATCTCTTCAGGATTGGGGTACAGTCATTTAAAGTGGTGTGAAAGTCTTAACTCTTGCTTGTCAGCTTTAATAATGTAGTTTGTCTTGGTTCTGGCAATCTGATTTCTTTTTCCTACTCTGTTGGTTAAATTTCAGCCTGCTGCTGTATATGTCGCTCTGTTCAGTCTCCTCTTGTCTCTCTCTTCTCTGTTCCAACTTCTCACTTCTGCCTTCTGTCTGTTCTCTTGCTTGTCACTTTCTTGCTCTCCTTCTCACTTCCAACCTCCTTCTCCTCTGGCCCGCTTTTTTCAGACCAACCGCTACACTACAGCTGCCAGTTTTCAGTCATTGCTCTCACCTAACTGTCACTTTCCCCTCGCTCTCTTAGTTTCAGTGATGTTACTGTGAGCAGAGCTTTATCAATCCCTGACATTATTGCACATGTCTGCTGCCACTACGCAACATAGCTAAAAAATATGGTGGAGCAAAATGTTATTGATCCCATTTATTTCATCAGAAATAGATGGTCTGCTGCATATTATTATTTCTACTTGCACCTGTACAATGCTACCCTTATTGTACCTGCTATACCAAAACTGTGTTGATACTAAATCTGCATGTGCATGGGTTCCTGTATCTTACTCATCCACAAGGATCTGAGGGTAAAATGAGTAATACATAGGTAGGTTCCAATGAGACATGTTATTGCACCACCCAACCACTTGGCACAAGGGGTTACAAAATTAGTGATTCTAAAACTCTACTCGTAATGTAATGTTGACATTTCCCTGCTAACAATAGTGAAATATATAGAAGAATTGTAATTTAGTCAGAAGTTTTAGTTTTAAAAAAATATCTTTAAAAAAAACTCCAGCAGTTTGTGAGCTATATTAGCAATCTACAATTGGTCACCTGAAGCCACTCTCTATCTAGGCTACTACTGCTTGTGTCCTCCTGTTGGCACACTTTTTACTCTGTAGTCACCAGTCCCCTATGGAATTGACTATACTTACGGTTGACTTAGAGTTTAGAGATAATTCTGTGGCACAATATATTTTAAATGTTTGCGATAAATTAAAAGATACTTAAACACATACACAGTCTTCATCTTGTAGCAACTGGACAATGCGATGGAGGACTTCTGTGGTGCTAAAATAGAAAGAAATTCAGTTTATAAACACATCCCATACATAAAACGCTTAACTGTTTGGAAAAACAAATGAGACAATGGTAATATTAAGCAACATAATTTTAACTGAAAATGTGTGTTTAAGTTTGGAAGTGTAGGGCTAGAGCAGTACCAATGAATGTAAACTATAGATGAATGGTGGAAATAGCAACCCTGAAGAAATTAATAAATCATACAGATTATAAAGTGAGCTTTAGACTGTCCAAATCTGTCACAATCCCTTTGTCAACAAACAATTACATTGATTGCAAGCAGTGGCAATAAAAAACTGCTGGCCTTTTTTCGTAAATTTAGCACTAAATCACATTATTCACTTGCAGAAATTCCTTTGGAGCTACTGCTATTTATGAGATACACAGGACACAACACTTCATCAACGTTCAATTCTGCTACTGGAAAAGGCAGGTAGTTGTTGAGATTCAAATGCCCAGCCATCAACTCCAAGACTTCACACAAGAAAACATTGTGGCATTGTAACATTTAAATTTAACATATTTCCTGCCTCATAAGGCAGCAGATTTAAACATTGATCAAGTTAAAAGAGGGGTGAGATGTCAGAATCCCAACAGTTTTGCGAGCTGAGGAGAGGCGATACACATAAAGTTTAGCTCTACATAATGTGGCTTTTTTTTATCTCTGCCTTATATTGGCCATTTACATTTTCAGCAATATATTTGTGAATGGAGAAGTTTCACAGTGAAAGGTGTTTTGTATAGTGTCATAAGCAAACAGTTTTAAAAAAGTGATGATCATTGACTTATATGATCTTGGCTGTTCAGTCGTTTTCTTAAATTAGGAATCACTTCTAATTACTGGGGGATCAACCAATCATTATTGTGAGCAGGTATCAGTATCTGGCTGCAATCAGCCCCCAGCACTGCAGGAACAACAGAGAGAGTTGTTTGTGAGTAGAGGTCAGGGGCAGGAGGGCATCTGTCCCCTGAGCCAGTCCCATAATGGGCTTCCTTGGGCTGGCCACCTACATTTTTTTCCTTTAAAATGTTCCTAGTAGGCTGCTGAGTCTTGTCCTCTGGTCTAAAATTTGCTCCCTCCCCTGATAGAGGTAGATCTTTTTTAATAACATTTGAAGGGAGAGCAATTCAGTATAGCCAGATTAAGCAGACCAGTATTATGCAACCTGTTGCCCTGTAGTTGTTCTGAAACTACAGGTCCCAGCATACCTGGCATGCTCTGGCCTGCTTAATCTGCTACGCTAAATTGCTCTCCCATCAAGTGTTTTTCAAATTGTCCAGTTGACTGCATTAACTCCCAGACATGATGCACTAACTCACAGGCATGATTGCCAAATGGCGAGCAGTGGTGAAAAGTGCCGGCGTATATCTATATATATATATTGTGGCAAGAGCCCGTTACTGCAGAAGCACACGCGAACAACAACTTCCTTTTTATGGTGCTTTATTGTCAGGATGGTAAATGTTTGACACCGTATACTTGTACAGCAATCATGGAGACCCTAAACACTAGCTTTACATAGTCCAGCTCTCTCTCAGGACCAGCCAGCTCACCCAGCATTGGTCTCCCTGAACAAATGAAACAAACAAGCTTTTATACATGATGCTCCTCCCCCAGCCTTAGCTTGATGGACAGGTGACACATCCACCTTCTCTTTAAAAGAAAACACACATCACTGCCTCTGTTTGCACAACCAGACACGCTCTGTCTGTTTGCTGAGAGGAAGGATTTCAGATCATGTAAGTTTAACCAAATTTAAACTATTGCTTTTCATACATATGTCTGCACAAATATTTTACTCTACTTCCCTGCTTTCTCTGTATATTGCCAGCTAAATGCCTCCTTTTATTACAATATATATATATATATATATATATATATATATATATATATATATATATATATATATATGTATTCCATAGACAAAAAACCTTACGGTTTAACATGTCTGATTAAGGTTCGTTACACACCATCTAAAAACATAAAAAAACTATTGAAATTTTTTCACTCAAACTCCAAAAAGCAATGAAATTACGACGATTAAGGCAGAAGCCTTAATGGACGTGTTCCTTGAGCAATACAGACATGGTATGCCATCACATCCTGTGGTTTGCTGCAGATTCAGCACTATCATGTAGTGAGATTGCTGTCACTCACAAAATGGTGGATCTGCTAATTCACAGATTTGTGTGTTCACTGGAATACACACATACAGTACTATTACATTTTCTTAGTTTAGCTTTATGGTAGTTTAGGGCCTGGGTGTCTTAGAAAGAGACAGTAAAGCAACTTCATAAAAAATTAGAACTACAAAATCCCTACAGAGCATTTCTCCCTCCAAGACTGTGCCTGCTTATTAAGGATACCTGCAGAACATAGCTCATCACCAAACAGTATCTGCTCCCGAAAGATCCCTGCAGAGCATTCCTCCACCCAAAACACTTCCTGTAGCTGACAGATCCCTGTAGAACTAAGGATGAGCGGGCTCGGATTACCGAAATCCGAGCCCACCCGAACAGTGCGGATCCGACGGGATCCGAGCACTGTTCGGGTACTTCCGGCCGAATAATTATAATATAATTATAATAAAATCTTCTAAAAATTAAAAAAAAAAAAAAAAAAATTAAAAAATAATTTAAAAAAAATATTAAAAAATAATTTAAAAAGTATAAAAAATATTCTAGAGCAATATATTCCTGCAGTCCCAAAAAATAGGAACTGCAATCTATATTACTACGTTCACTGTTTTTGCATTTCCAAAAAATAGGAACTGCAATCTATATTACTACGTTCACTGTTTCTGCAGTCCCAAAAAATAGGATCTGCAATCTATATTACTACGTTCACTATTTCTGCAGTCCAAAAAATAGGAACTGCAATCTATATTACTACGTTCACTGTTTCTGCATTTCCAAAAAATAGGAACTGCAATCTATATTACTACGTTCACTGTTTAAGCAGTCCAAAAAATAGGAACTGCAATCTATATTACTACGTTCACTGTTTCTGCAGTCCAAAAAATAGGAACTGCAATCTATATTACTACGTTCACTGTTTCTGCAGTCCCAAAAAATAGGAACTGCAATCAATATTACTACGTTTACTCTTTCAGCAGTCCAAAAAATAGGAACTGCAATCTATATTTCTATGTTCAGTTTCTGCAGTCCAAAAAATAGGAACTGCAATCTATATTTATCCGTTCACTGTTTCTGCAGTCCCAATAAAAATAGGAACTGCAATCAATATTACTACGTTCACTCTTTCTGCAGTCCCAAAAAATAGGAACTGCAATCAATATTACTACGTTCACTCTTTCTGCAGTCCCAAAAAATAGGAACTGCAATCTATATTTATACGTTCACTGTTTCTGCAGTCCCAAAAAATAGAACTGCAATCAATATTACTACGTTCACTGTTTCTGCAGTCCAAAAAAATAGGAACTGCAATCAATATTACTACGTTCACTGTTTCTGCAGTCCAAAAAAATAGGAACTGCAATCAATATTACTACGTTCACTGTTTCTGCAGTCCAAAAAAATAGGAACTGCAATCTATATTACTACGTTCACTGTTTCTGCAGTCCCAAAAAATAGGAACTGCAATCAATATTACTACGTTTACTCTTTCAGCAGTCCAAAAAATAGGAACTGCAATCTATATTTCTATGTTCAGTTTCTGCAGTCCAAAAAATAGGAACTGCAATCTATATTTATCCGTTCACTGTTTCTGCAGTCCCAAAAAATAGGAACTGCAATCAATATTACTACGTTCACTCTTTCTGCAGTCCCAAAAAATAGGAACTGCAATCAATATTACTACGTTCACTCTTTCTGCAGTCCCAAAAAATAGGAACTGCAATCTATATTTATACGTTCACTGTTTCTGCAGTCCCAAAAAATAGAACTGCAATCAATATTACTACGTTCACTGTTTCTGCAGTCCAAAAAAATAGGAACTGCAATCAATATTACTACGTTCACTGTTTCTGCAGTCCAAAAAAATAGGAACTGCAATCAATATTACTACGTTCACTGTTTCTGCAGTCCAAAAAAATAGGAACTGCAATCTATATTACTACGTTCACTGTTTCTGCAGTCCCAAAAAATAGGAACTGCAATCAATATTACTACGTTTACTCTTTCAGCAGTCCAAAAAATAGGAACTGCAATCTATATTTCTACGTTCAGTTTCTGCAGTCCAAAAAATAGGAACTGCAATCTATATTTATCCGTTCACTGTTTCTGCAGTCCCAAAAAATAGGAACTGCAATCAATATTACTACGTTCACTCTTTCTGCAGTCCCAAAAAATAGGAACTGCAATCAATATTACTACGTTCACTCTTTCTGCAGTCCCAAAAAATAGGAACTGCAATCAATATTACTACGTTCACTGTTTCTGCAGTCCAAAAAATAGGAACTGCAATCTATATTTATACGTTCACTGTTTCTGCAGTCCAAAAAATAGGAACTGCAATCTATATTTATACGTTCACTGTTTCTGCAGTCCAAAAAATAGGAACTGCAATCTATATTACTACGTTCACTGTTTCTGCAGTCCCAAAAAATAGAACTGCAATCAATATTACTACGTTCACTGTTTCTGCAGTCCAAAAAAATAGGAACTGCAATCAATATTACTACGTTCACTGTTTCTGCAGTCCAAAAAAATAGGAACTGCAATCTATCTTACTACGTTCACTGTTTCAGCAGTCCCAAAGTGTGTGTGGTTTAGGGGTACGCTCTCTTGTGCTGCATATAATGGAGTGCAAAAATTTGGAGGATAAAGTAGGGAAAGATCAAGACCCACTTCCTCCTAATGCTGAAGCTGCTGCCACTAGTCATGACATAGACGATGAAATGCCATCAACGTCGTCTGCCAAGGGCGATGCCCAATCTTCAACACCTGTGGCTGCGAGGAAAAAGCTCAGTTTTCCTGAAAGACCCGCTGGCGGGGATGCTGAGAACATCTGGTGCAGACTGAAGGACTTGCCAACCATTGCAGACATGTCTACTGTCGCTGCATTGGATGCTGTCACAATTGAAAAAATGGTGGAGGATTACTTTGCTGAGACCATCCAAGTAGACATGTCAGACAGTCCATATTCTTACTGGCCGGAAAAAAAGCCAGTTTGGAAGCTCCTGTACAAACTGGCTCTATTTTACCTGAGTTGTCCCCCCTCCAGTGTGTACTCGGAAAAAGTTTTTAGTGCAGCGGGGAACCTGGTCAGTGAACGGCGAAGGAGGTTACTTCCGCAAAACGTTGAAAAAATTATGTTCATAAAAATGAATTATCAATTCCTCAATCAAGAACTGGCACTGGCCTCCAGAGACTACAGAGGGACCTGTGGTTGTGGAGTCCAGCGGGGACGAATTGATAATGTGTGAGGATGAGGAAGTACACACAGAATGGGGCGAGGAATCAGAGGATGAGGATGAGGACGACATCTTGCCTCAGTAGAGCCAGTTTAGTTTGTAAGAGAGATGAACAGCTTTTTTTTGTGTGGGGGCCCAAACAAACCAATCATTTCAGCCACAGTAGTTTGGTAGGCCCTGTCGCTGAAATGATTGGTTTGTTAAAGTGTGCATGTCCTATTTCAACAACATAAGGGTTGGTGGGAGGGCCCAAGGACAATTCCATCTTGCACCTCTTTTTTTTCTTTGCCAGCTTGTTTTGTGGGGGTCCAAACAGGGCCTGATCAGCCAACAGGCTGACCAGGCTGCAGCCTGGGGCGCTGGGTCAGGGGGGGTGCATCGCTGGTTAAGTTGTAAAAATGTTCCTTTTTTTTTGCAGATTCAACCTGCTCGTCCGCCCGCCCACCCGGAATTTTTACTTTCTGGGGTCCGTTCCTGTGTATGGAGTCCATCTATGACTCCATACAAAGTCAGTGGCAGCTCCAACAGCAGAGACGGCAGGCGCAGCTAACAGCATCAGAAGCTGTCAGTGCAGGCGCGGTGCGCTGTTCAGTGTGGTCACGTGAGATGTTAACATCTCACGAGACCACACTAAGCAGACAGAGCGCGCCTGCACTGAAGAAACAGTCACTGCAGGATGCCGGAGCGCACAGAAGATTTCTCGGCAGGTAAGTAAAAAAAGTAAACTGCACTGTGGGCTGCCCATGGAGTGATAATAACCCAGGGGGAGGGGAACCTCAGGCAACAAAAATTCATGGGGGGAGACCTCAGGCAACAAAAATTCATGGGGTGGAACCTCAGGCACCAAAAATTCATGGAGGGGACCCTCAGGCCACCAAAAATTAATGGGGGGGGACCCTCAGGCACCAAAAATTCATGGAGGGGGGACCCTCAGGCATCAAAAATTCATGGAGGGGGGAACTTCAGGCTCCAAAAATTCATGGGGGGGACCCTCAGGCACCAACAATTCATGGGGGGACCCTTAGACACCAAAAATTCATGGGGGGGACCCTCAGGCACCAAAAATTCATGGGGGGGGGGACCCTCAGGCACCAAAAATTCATGGGGGGGACCCTCAGGCACCAAAAATTCATGGGGGGAGACCCTCAGGCACCAAAAATTCATGGGGTGGGACCCTCAAGGCACCAAAAATTCAGGGGGGGCCCTCGGGCACCAAAAATTACTGGAGGGGCCCTCAGGCACAAATAATTACTGGGGGAGGGCTCAGGCACAGATCATAACTGGTGGGTGGGAGTGGCACATATCATGACTTGGGGGGGGGGATAAGGTGCAGGGGGGATAAATATTTTTCTCTATATGGGGGCCAGAGGTGAGATAATGACTCCGGGGGTTGGGGGGGTGGGGTAAATAAGCTGCAGGGGGCATAAAAATGATAAATTGGCAAAGGGCTGGGGGGCTAATTAACTGACTGTCAGGCAGGGGTTGGTAGATGTTAGTATATTATTATAAATAATTTTCATATCTTTTATTATCTATATATGCCTGTAGCAAGGGGTTGTTTTATTTGGTCATAATGGAGTGTTGTGTTTGAATCATTCAGGGTTTGTTAACATTTAGCTTTTTTGCACATTTTCAATACAGGACCCCAAGGTTCCAGAAGCCAACTGACAACAACGCTTCACGAACAAGCAAGAGAGAACATCAGGTAGTCTACACTGCAAGATCCAGTAAGAGAGAACATCAGGTAGTCTACGCTGCAAGATCAGGTAAGAGAGAACAGTGCAATCTGTCTTAACTTTGAATGTGTATTTTTACTTTAGTGACATTTTAATGTGTTTTCAAACTAATGTGGGCCTGCTTTATGAATGTAAGTAATTAAAAAAAATAAGTAAGTTTTCACCTGGACAAAACCATGTTACAGATGCAAGGGATGCATATTAGTTTATTATTTTGCACACAAGTTAAATACTGGCTGTTTTTTTCATGTAGCACACAAATACTTGTTAGCTTTATGTTTACACTGCAATTTAAAGTTGATCTAGAACAGGGTTGTCCAACCCGCGGCCCGCGGGCCGCATGCGGCCCAGCACGCCTGTAAATGTGGCCCAGAAGGAGTTTTGGTTGTGGCAAGGGGGCAGCGCTCTTAATGCAAAAAAAAAATCCTCCAAAAAAAAAAAAAAGAAAAAGAAAAATACTTACCATGCGGTCACGGCGGTCATGTCAGCTGGTACTCCGGCTCCCTCCCTTGTCTCCTCCTCCATGCGGCGCTCGCAGTGAATGTCGGTCACGCCCAACAATATCCATTGCGGAGCGCAGCTCAGAGGAGACACCCCGCGTCGAGAAGAACAATCAGCAGCACAGAATTGGAGAAAAGAAGAGAAGAGGACAGGAGAACAAGCCGATTAAAGGTAAGTTAAGGGGGATTTTTTTTATTATTTCAAGGGACGCTGACAAGTGAATAAAAGTCACCTGGTCCTGGAGCATCATGGACCTTATCTCCCTGCTACATACCGTATTTGCCCTAAAAAACATGCCTCCTAGTTGGGGGGTCGTCTTATACGCCAGGTGCACCTTACATTAATCTATTGGCAGAAAAAATGCTGGGCGCTCATTGACTTCTATCCTAATGTATTTGAGTAAATAATGTGGTCTATCACCAATAGTGGAGAGTATATTGATCGGCAGTGACCAGTATACGGATTAATAAAAATTTATTACAACGAATCAAACATTATAAAAACCATAAAGAGTAACAGACTCTTGAGAAAGTCCCCCGTGGGACGAAATGCGTTGGGTTACGCCCATTTTACTCCACAACCAATTAACAAGACTGACGAGAACTTTGAACCTACATGCTGGATGCACGTCACTTCTAGTCAGCTGTCAGCTCCACACAGACGCCGGGCAGACTCACCCCTGATGGCCGCATCAATCCGGAGGACTAACAGCAAGTATCAACAACTTTTATTATTACCTCGTGGTTACTTCCTCACTTACCGGATTCTGTATATATTATTGACTGACCAACAATGACGGGCTCCGTCTTCCATTAAAACACTGCGGTATAATATCCTCTGCAAACACATGCAAATTTGGAACACATGATCTCCCTGACAATGACAAGTCACTGTGCATATGTACCTTTTGGCTGAGATTCAAATCCTCTCTTTAGGAGATCCCTGCCATTTTTTATATTTAATTCTCTGTTGTTGAACATAAGATTGTTACCAAAACAGATATACTGATGTATTTTTGTATGTCATTTTTATGTTTATTATGTTATTAATCCCTTTTTAAGATAGAACTCGGTCTGTTACTCTTTATGGTTTTTTATAATGTTTGATTCGTTGTAATAAATTTTTATTAATCCGTATAACTGGTCACTGCCTATCAATATATCTCCACTATTGGTGATAGACCACATTATTTACTCAAATACATTAGGATAAAAGTCAATGAGCGCCCAGCATTTTTTCTGTCTGTCTTTTGTAAGAAGGGAGGGATACCCTATAGCAGGTGCAGCTCTTGCAAAACATAGGTAGAGAGCGCGATTCCAATTTATATAAAATTTTACTAATCTATTGGCCAATAGAATCTTCTGAATGTGACATCACACCCGGAAGCTAGACCCGGAAGCGTGCCGCACACTTTGTGATCTGCAAACTATCTCCTATCAATAGCGGGACTGATCACCTGCTATTGTCTAATATCTTAACATCTGAACATTACCAGCCCCTTGGAATTACACAGTGAGACATTTGGGACCGGACAACTAACAGATTACTGCTCCGCAAACGCAAGTATCGATATCATCTCCATGTGGAATTAGTCGGACATATGTACTGTTATTTTCCTCAGCTTTATAACTGCAAGAACATTCTACAGTTTACAACATTGGGACTGTTCCATATACGAATATTTTATCTATGATCATCTATGGCAGTTTATTTATGCATATCCTTTAGTGCAATTTTACATTTTAATTTTTTATCTGTTCCCCCTGGTCTGTTCCAGGGGGGGTAGTCTTATACGGCGAGTATATATCAAACTCTATATTTTGAGTGGAAATGTTGGGGGTCGTCTTATACGCCCAGTCCGTCTTATACGCCGGCAAATACGATACTTCTACTTGTATTACTAATGGGGCATTATATATTATTCTCTTTGGCCCATTATAAGTTGTTATCCTTTAACTAACATAGTGGTGTAATTATCAAACAGGTCACAATTTGGGGTCACAGTGGTGTATATGTCAGGTACCGCAGGCCTGGTCAGGGCATCCTGATATACAATGCCTGGCTTAAATGATATTGCATCGCAACAATACAAAAAGTGATTAATAGTATATAGTATATAGTATATATTATACTAGAGAGGATTTTTGAACAAGGCGATTGAAAGGTAAGTATAGGGGGATTTGAAAAAAAAGTGATTTTATGTATATATATAATATATATATATATATATATATATATATATATATATATATATAAATTCACTTTTTTTCTCATAATATATACTATATATATTATATATATATATATATATATATATATATATATGTTAACTATGTTTTCTATGGTTTTTTTGGATGATCAGCTATCGTTATTGTTAGTGTATCTTATGTGCGGCCCCAAACCAATTCGTCGTCTGCCAATGTGGCCCAGGGAAGCTAAAAGGTTGGACACCCCTGATCGAGAACATGCCCTACCCTAACTATAAACCTTTCCCCACATTTTAATTTACATCCCCTTCTAATGCAACATGGTTTTGGCCACGTGCAAAGTTACAATTTTTGGGGGATTTCCTTTCCTTAATGAATCAGGACTATGTGTTTTTATGTATTAATATTTTACAATTTTGTGCATATATATACATATACACACACACATGTAATATATACACACACACACACCGTGGTGAAGTGGGCTGGTAGACTGTGTAATTCCATACCTCCACTTCTACTGCCTTAATTGTAAAACTGTTCTAAGCTTCCACTTTGAAGACTGTGTATAAATATAGAAATATAGGTATTGGTTGGGGAGGGCGGCGCGGGAAGGGAGGGGGCGGCAAGGGGTGTGTTAGCCTGGGGCGACTGGAACCCTTAATCAGGCCCTGGGTCCAAACAAACCAATCATTTCAGCCACAGTTTTGTAGGCCCTGTCGCTAAAATGATTGGTTTGTTAAAGTGCGCATGTGCTATTTCAACAACACCAGGGTGGGTGGAGGGCCCAAGGACAATTCCATCTTGCCAACTCTTTTTTTTGGCATTATGTGACCGTCCAACAGTTGTTTGCCATGAGCACGAAGTACGACAGTAGTCATCCTATGGCAAAGTGGATAATTTCGGCCTTAACAGCTATGTTGGTGTTAGACGTGCATCCGGTGTCCGCCATCTGTGTCAGTGAATTTAGACAGTTGAAGTAGTTATTGAAGGCCCGGGTACCAAATTGGGTAGCGGGGGCCACTCCACTACGCAGTCCTGAAATCTTAGTATCAGATATTAAACTACGTTCACTGTTCCTGCTACATCAAAAAAGCAATGAACATGCCCTGCCATCAACAAAAACAAGAGGTAGTGACGCGCTTGAACTCCACCCTCTATATGCTGCAGAGGATGGAGGAGCAGCCATCTGTGCAGTGGAATTTAGACAAGTTGAAGGAGGTATTGTGGCCCCGGTACTAAATTGGCACCCTCTATATACTGCAGAGGATGGAGGAGCAGAAAAAGGCCATTCAAGCCTACACAGCCACCTGCGATGGGTCACGTGTTTGTGCCGCCGACTTGTGTTGCTTTGCTTAGACATCCAGCTAACTCGGTGCAACCTTTTGGACTAAAAACAATATTGTGAGGTGTGAGGTTTTCAGAATAGACTGGAAATTAGTGGAAATGAATGTTATTGAGGTTAATAATAGTGTAGGAGTGAAAAAAAATAAAAATATGGATTTTAGCACTTTTTATGCTTTTTTAAAAATAAATCAGAGCCCAAAACCCAAAATCAGAATGAAAACCTTTCGTGGGGTGTTTTGGCAAAACAAATCAGAACCCAAAACCTCAAGCTAATCAGAACCCAAAACCCAAAACACCAAAAGTGCCCGGTGCACACCCTCATGCAGAACCCCCTTACATTCAACATACTACCCCCTCCTGACAGATCCCTGCAGAGCATTCCTCCCACCAACACTGTACCCTGCTCCCCAGCAGATCTCTACAGAATATTCCCTCCTCCTGAAACACAATACTTGCTCCTGATATACCCCTGCAGAGCATTTCTCCCTGCAAGACTGTGCCTGCTCCTAAAAGATACCTGCAGAACATAGCTCATCACCAAACAGTATATGCTTCCGAAAGATCCCTGCAGAGCATTCCTCCACCTAAAACACTTCCCGTAGCTGACATACCCCTGCAGAACAGCCTTACACGCAACATACTACCCCTTATGACAGATCCCTGCAGAGCATTCCTCCCACAAACACCAACACTGTACCTGCTCCCAGCAGATCTCTACAGAATATCCCTCCTCCTGAAACACAATACTTGCTCCTGACATACCCCCCTGCAGAGCATTTCTCCCTGCAAGACTGTGCTGCTCCTAAAAGATACCAGCTTATCACCAAACAGTATCTGCTCCCGAAAGATCCCTGCAAAACATCCCTCCACTCAACATCCTTGCTAGAGCATTCCTCCCTCCAATATTGTGCCTAATCCTAAAAGATATCTGCAATACATACCTCCTCACCAAATATGGTTCCTGTGGCTGCTGGATTCCTGAAGAAAATCTCTCTATGCATTTGGATTACACTATTGTGCAATTTACTAAAATAGTCTTGATGGCTTTATGTATCCTTAAAAGTTAGCTTAGTGGTTGTGGAAGAATGTAATGTCAGACATTGCTTACTGAAAACCAAACTAAGTAGAGGCTTATACATCAATTTAATTTTTAACTCTATTGTTATTTTGTAGTTCTAATTTTTTATGAAATTGCTTTACTATCTCTTTCTAACTGACACCCAGGCCCTAAACTACGATAAAGCTAAACTAACAAAATGTAATAGTACTGTATTATGTGTATTCCAGTAAACACACAAATCTGTGAATTAGCAGATCCACCATTTTGTGAGTGACCAGAAAGTGAATTTGGCCCTGAACTTTCTTTGAGTCCAGGATTCTCTCAATCTCAAATTCTTGATGTCCGTCAATAGATACAGGTTGAGGCTTAGAAGGCCGTTGTTGTCCAAACTTTTTGGAGGAAAGAACGGGTTTCAACAGGGAACAGTGGAATGTGTTGGACATTCTTAAGGATTCCGGAAGTTTCAGTTTGAACGACACTGGTTGACTTGTTTCAGGATGGGAAAAGGTCCGATAAACTTGGGTCCAAGTTTTCTGCATGGTTGGAGAAGTCTGATATTCCGAGTAGATATCCACACGAGATCTCCAACCTTGAAAGAACAAGCAGAATGGTGCAGGTCAGCAAAAACTTTGGACCTAAAGGAGGCCCGGAGTAAGGACTGATGAACCAATTTCCAGATCCTCCTAAGCTGGGTGGGCCGTTATACCTATATTCTGATGGTTTATCAGCAGACAAAGAAGACAACGAATTGGCTCTGGGATGATACCCAAGGTTGCAAAAGAAAGGAGAGTGCTGGGATGAGGAATGACATGCATTATTGTAGGCAAACTCAGCCCATGGAAGATAATCCACCCAGTTGTCATGGTTTTTTCATATATACAATCTCAGATATTGTTCTAGGGACTGATTCACCCTTTCAGTTTGTCCGTTAGACTGTGGATGGTAGGCAGATGATAAGCTTAGACTAATACCCAGCAATGAGCAAAACGATCTCCAGAAGGCTGCAATGAACTGAGACCAGCGATCGGACACAATATTTTCAGGAAGACCATGGAGACGAAACACATGTTTGATGAATAATGAGACCAGGGTGCGTGCAGAAGGTAATCTTAGTCAAAAGGGGTAAAATGAGCCATTTTACTGAACCGATGCACTGTTACCCAGATGGTGTTGCACCCAGAAGATGGAGGTAAGTCGACAATAAAGTCCATTGACAAGTGGGGTCCATGGTCTGACTGGAACCAGCAAAGGCAACAATAAGCCAGTAGGAGATTTCAGGGGAATCTTGTTTTTGGAACAGAGATCGCATGATAAAATATATTCTCTAACATCCGCAGATAATGATGGCCACCAGACAACACGAGAAATGATTTTGATGGTCTTTATAACACTGGTGATGTGCAGAAGTCTTGTTGTCATGACACTGTGAGAGGACCGACTTCCTGAGATGTACCGGTTCAAAGAGTTTCAGGAGGTGCCTGTGGTTGAAATTGTTGAAGGGTTTTACCAAGTTCCTGCATGAAGGCGATCAAAATAGAAGAAGCGAGAACAATGGAACAGGGTTCAGAGACCGGAGCTTGAGAAGAGACAAAACTGCAAGACAAGGCATCAGCTCTGAGGTTCTTTGAGCCAGGCCGGTAGGTGATAACGAAGCGAAAACGGGAGAGGAAGAGAGACCACCGCATTTGCCTAGAATTTAACCTTTTGGCTGACTCTATGTAGGACAGGTTCTTGTGGTCGGTATATACTGTGATTACATGTTTTGCACCTTTAAGCCAGTGGCGCCATTCCTCCATTGCCCACTTGACGGCCAGCAACTCCCGATTGCCAACATCGTAATGTCCCTCGGCAGAAGAAAATCTTCGAGATAAGTAGGCACAGGGGTGAAGGCGATGGTCCTCCAAGTCTTTTTGGGATAGCACTGCCCCCACACCAACATCAGAGGCATCCACCTCAATGATAAATGGAAGGTCTGCATTTGGATGTCTAAGCACAGGTGCTGACACAAAGGCCTGTTTCAAGGCTTTGAAGGCAGAGATAGCGATAGGAGACCATTTTTTTGTGTCAGCTCCGTTGCGGGTTAAGGCTGTGATAGGAGCAACGAGAGTAGAAAAGGATCTGATAAATTTTCTATAATAGTTAGCGAACCCTAGGAACCTCTGTATTGCTTTAAGATTGAGGGTCACGACCCAGTCAAGAATGGCCTGCACCTTCACGGAAACCATGGCAAATCCTTCCGGGGAGATGACATACCCCAAAAATGTGACTGTGGAGACTTCGAACTCGCATTTTTCTAATTTAGTGTGAGGTGATGATGGCAGAGTTTCCGAAGAACCAGTTGTACATGTTCTCGATGTTGTTCAAGGGACTGAGAATAGATCAGGATGTCATCTAAGTAGACGACTACAAAGGAGCCCAGGAATTCACAAAGGACATTATTAATTAGGTCTTGAAAGACGGCTGGAGCGTTACTGAGGCCGAAAGGCATGACGAGGTATTCGTAGTGGCCTGTTTGGGTATTGAAGGCCGTTTTTCACTCGTCGCCTTCACGGATACGAATCAGGTTGTATGCCTCCTCGAAGGTCAATCTTTGAGTAGATCCTGGCTCCCTTAAGCTGGTCAAAGATGACCGAAATAAGTGGCAAAGGGTATGTGTTTTTTTATAGTTATCTTATTCAACCCTCGGTAGTCAATACAGGGCCTCAGGCTGCCGTCCTTCTTGGCCACAAAGAAGAAGCCTGCCCCTGCAGGTGACTTGGAAGGCCTAATAAAGCGTTTCGCAGATTCTCCTCTACGTATGATTCCATGGCTAATGTCTTCGGAATGGACAGGGCGTACAACCTTCCCTTGGGTAATTTGGAACCTGGGATAAGATCGAACGCACAGTCGTACTCCCGGTGAGGAGGGAGAATATCTGCTTCCTTCGTGGAAAAAAACATAGAGAAATTCCTGATACGGAAAGGGTAGCTGCCCTGGGCAAGTATGAGTAACCCTGAGTGGCAAGGATAAACAAGAGGAGGAGCACAGGGAGCTCCTGGTTATCTCACCTGTAGTCCAATCGATACTGGGATTATGGAGGGCCAACCATGTATAACCAGGATAAGAGGTACCGAAGGACAAGAATTAAGTACAGTACAGTGGCCTAGTGGTTAGCACTTCTGCCTCAACAGCACTGGGGTCATGAGTTCAATTCCCGACCATGTCCTTAGCTGTGTGGAGTTTGTATGTTCTCCCTGTGTTTGCGA